>NC_081552.1:55871609-55880078 GCF_963082655.1 Stomoxys calcitrans | reverse complement strand
GACGGACGGACGGACAGACGGACGGACATGGCTAGAATGGACATAAAATGTCCCGACGATCAAGAATATATATACTTTATGGCGTCTCAGACGAATATTTCGAGTAGTTACAAACAGAATGACGAAATTAGTATAACCCCCCCATCCTATGGTGGAGGGTATAATAATAGCAAAAACACGTTGTGCAAAATTTCATCCCAATCGTATAAGAATTGCGCACTCTAGAGGCTCAAGAAGTCAAGACCCAAAATCGGTTTATATGGGCAGCTATATCAGGTTATGGACCGATTTGAAACTATACTTGGCACAGTTGTTGGATATCATAACAAAACACGTCGTGCAAAATTTCATTCCAATCGCATAAGAATTGCGCACCTCTAGAGGCTCAAGAAGTCAAGACCCAAGATCGGTTTATATGACAGCTATATCAAAACATGGACCGATATTAGCCCATTTGCAATACCAACCGACCTACACTAATAAGAAGTATTTGTGCAAAATTTCAAGCGACTAGCTTTACTCCTTCAGAAGTTAGCGTGCTTTCGACAGACAGGACGGACGGACAGACGGACGGACATGGCCAGATCGACTTAAAATGACATGACGATCAAGAATATATATACTTTATGGGGTCTTAGACTCATATTTCGAGGTGTTACAAACAGAATGACGAAATTAGTATACCCCCCATCCTATGGTGGACGGTATAAAAATGTCAGCTGTGGGTAACCCCTCGTAATGCTGCTACGTTTGTCAGGTACCATGCCATGTAAGAACTTCTCCCCAAATTGGTGTCGCACTACGGCACGCCATTCGGACTCGGCTGCCTCATCATTGAGCTTTAACTTGAATCGAACAGCAATCGTTGATATGGGAGGAGTTTTTGCTATTGTTCCCAAATAGAATGTTCATGGGCGAAACCCTTTATTGAAAGATCGTTCTTTGCGGTAGCTATATCTAAATATGTTCACATCTAGGCATGACGAAATAAGAATACCCCTATATTTCCTTCCAGACAAACCTACACAATCTGTGAAAATTTCAAGGCAATCGGTTCAGCCAGTTTTTAAGTCTATACGGAACAAACCAATCTTACATACTCACAAATAAACAAACAAACAAACATAAAATTCATCTTTATGCATAAAAGAGTTGCGTGACTGACTGACTGAATTTTATACCCGCCACCATAAGATGGGGGTAGATTAGTATACGCCATTTGTAACACCTCGAAATATTGATCTAGGACCTTATAAAGTATATATATTCCTGATCGTCTGATATTCTGAGTCTAACTAGCCACATCCGTCCGTCCGTCTGTCGAAATCGCGATAGCAGTCGAACGCTAGCAGCTTGAAATTTTGCTGAGATACTCAGTATTGATGTAGGTCGTTGGGGATTGCAAATGGGCCATATCGGTTCAGATTACGATATAGCTTCCAAATAAACCGGTCTCGCGATTTGACTTCTTGAGCCCCTGGAAGCCTCAGCTTTTAATCCGATTTGGCTGAAATTTTGCGCATAGTCTTTTGTTATGATTTCCAACAACTGTGCCTAGTACGGTTTCAATCGGTCAATAACCTGATATAGCTCCCATATAAACCGATCTCCCGATATGACTTCTTGAGCCCATGATTTTTGTTCGATTTGGCTCAAATTTTACACATACGATTCTGTTATAACTTCCAAAAACTCTGCTAAGTACGGTCCAATTCGGTCTATAAACTGATGTAGCTCATATAAAGGGTGATTTTTTTGAGGTTAGGATTTTCATGCATTAGTATTTGACAGATCACGTGGGATTTCAGACATGGTGTCAAAGAGAAAGATGCTCAGTATGCTTTGACATTTCATCATGAATAGACTTACTAACGAGCAACGTTTGCAAATCATTGAATTTTATTACCAAAATCAGTGTTCGGTTGGAAATGTGTTCAAATTTTGACAAATTTTGTTCAGCGATGAGGCTCATTTCTGGTTGAATGGCTACGTAAATAAGCAAAATTGCCGCATTTGGAGTGAAGAGCAACCAGAAGCCGTTCAAGAACTGCCCATGCATCCCGAAAAATGCACTGTTTGGTGTGGTTTGTACGCTGGTGGAATCATTGGACCGTATTTTTTCAAAGATGCTGTTGGACGCAACGTTACGGTGAATGAACACATTTCGAACCGAACACTGATTTTGGTAATAAAATTCAATGATTTGCAAGCGTTGCTCGTTAGTAAGTCTATTCATGATGAAATGTCAAAGCATACTGAACATCTTTCTCTTTGACACCATGTCTGAAATCCCACGTGATCTGTCAAATACTAATGCATAAAAATCCTAACCTCAAAAAAATCACCCTTTATATTCTTGATCGTCGCGACATTTTATGTCGATCTAGCCATGTCCGTACGTCTGTCCGTCTGTCCGTCCGTTCGTCCGTTCGTCCGTTCGTCCGTCCGTCCGTCCGTTCGTCCGTCCGTCCGTTGGTCCGTCCGTCCGTCCGTTGGTCCGTCCGTCCGTTCGTCCGTTCGTCCGTCCGTTCGTCCGTTCATCCGTCCATTCGTCCGTCCGTTCGTCCGTCCGTTCGTCCGTCCGCCGTCCGTCCGTTCGTCCGTCCGTTCGTCCGTCCGTTCGTCCGTCCGTTCGTCCGTCCGTCCGTCCAACCGTCTGTCCATCCTACCGTCCGTCCGTCCACCCGTCTGTCGAAAGCACGCTAACTTCCGAAGGAGTAAAGCTAGATGCTTGAAATGGGCCATATCGGTCCATGTTTTGATATAGCTGCCATATAAACCGATTTTGGGTCTTGACTTCTTGAGCCTCTAGAGTGCGCAATCCGATTGGAATGAAGTTTTGCACGACGTATTTTGTTATGATATCCAATAACTGTGCCAAGTATGGTTCAAATCGGTCCATAACCTGATAAAGCTGTCATATAAACAGATCTAGGGACTTGACTTCTTGAGCTTCAAGAGGTCGCAATTCCTATCCGATTTGGCTGAAATTTTGCAAGACGTATTTTATTCTTACTCTCAACAACTGTGTCAAATAGATTCAAATCGGTTCATAACCTGATATAGATGCCATATAAACCGATCTGGGATCTTGACTTCTTGAGCCTCTAGTTTTGTATACTAATTTCGTCATTCTGTTTGTAACTACTCGAAACATTTGTCTGAGACCCCATAAAGTATATATATTCTTGATCGTGGCCACATTTTATGTCGATCTAGCCATGTCCGTCCGTCTGTCTGTCGAAAGCACGCTAACTTCCGAAGGAGTAAAGCTAGCCGCTTGAAATTTTGCACAAATACTTCTTATTAGTGTAGGTCGGTATTGTAAATGGGCCATATTGGTCCATGTTTTGATATAGCTGCCATATAAACCGATCTTGGGTCTTGATTTCTTGAGCATCTAGAGTGCGCAATTCTTATCCGAATGGAATGAAATTTTGCACGACGTGTTTTGTTATGATATCCAACAACTATGCCAAGTATGGTTCAAATCGGTCCATAAACTGATATAGCTGTCATATAAACCGATCTTGGATCTTGACTTCTTGAGCATCTAGAGTGCGCAATACTTATCCGATTTGAAAGAATTTTTGCACGTAGTATTTTGATATGATATCCAACAACTGTTCCAAGTATGGTTCAAATCAGTTCATAAACTGATATAGCTGCCATATAAACCGATCTGGGATCTTGACTTCTTGGGCCTCTAGAGAGCGCAATTCTTATCCGATTTGTCTGAAATTTGGTACGACGGATCCTCTCATGACCATCAATATACGTGTTTATTATGGTCTGAATCGGTCTATTGCCCGATACAGCTCCCATATAAATCGATCTCTCTATTTTACTTCTTGAGCCCCCAAAGGGCGCAATTCTTATTCGAATTGGCTGACATTTTACACAGGTCTCCAACATATAATTCAATTGTGGTCTAAACCGGATCATATCTTGGTATCGCCCTAATAGCAGAGCAAATCTTTTCTTATATAATTTTTTGCCTAGGAAGAGATGCCGGGAAAAGAACTCGACAAATGCGCTCCATTGTGGACGGTATATAAAATTCGGCCCAGCCGAACTTAGCACGCTTTTACTTGTTAATACCATATTCGTATTCTACTCTCCAATATCTTTCATTTAGTACCCATATTGTGCCCATCAGTCCACTTTTGATTTTGGGTGGTGCTTTTGGGGTAACGGGGGAGCGCCCGCCACCTTCAGATACCAACAAGTTATAGAGCCTATTGTATTTTCCAGACCATTGCTCACAATCTGCGAAATTTCAAGAAAATCGGTTCAGAGGTTTTTTACTCTATAAGGAACAAACAAATTTACATACCCATAAATAAACAAACAACCAAACAAACATATATACTAACAAACTCAAATTCATTTTTATACCCACCACCGAAAGATGGGGGTATATTCATTTTGTCATTCCGTCGGCAACACATCAAAATATCCGTTTCCGACCATATAAGTCCGTACGTCCGTCTGTCTTTTAAAATCACCTTACAGTCTTTAAAAATTAAGATATTGAGCTGAAACTTCTTCCTCAATTTGGATAACCCAGATCGGCCCAGATTTGGATATAGCTGCCCTATAGACCGATCCGCCGACTTAGGGTCTTATTTATTGACATACTCATGTCATTTATTGACATACTTTTGCAATATGGCACACATGGGTCCAGGTTTGGATATAGCTGTCATATAGACCGATCTCCAGATTTAAGGTTTTGCACCCATAAAAGATCGGCCCAGATTTGAAAACATCTGCCATATAGGCCGATATCTCGATTTAAGGTTTTTCACCCATAAAAGGCACATTTATTGTCCGATTTCGCCGAAATTTGTGACAGTGAGTTGTGTTAGGCCCTTTGATATGCCCCTTCAATTTGGCCCAGACCGGTCCCGATTTAGATAAAGCTGCCATTTAGAACGATCTCTCGATTTAAGGTCTTGCCCCCATAAAAGGCGCAGTTATTGTCCGATTTCGCCGAAATTTTGGACAGTGAGTTGTGTTGGGCTCTTCGACATTTTTCTGAAACTTGGTTTAGATTTGGATATAGTTGCCATATAGACCGATATCTCGATTTAAAGTCTTAGTCCCATAAAAGGCGCATTTAAAATCCGATTTCCCTGAAATTTGACACAGTGACTTATGTAAGGCTTTTCGACATCTATGTCGTATATGGTTCAGATAGGTTTATTTTTAGATATAGCTTCTTAAAATACCAGTACTTTGTTATACACAATTGAACAATGACTTGTACTTACTAGTACTTGCTCCAAATCGGAACTTACATTGATATAACTGCTATCAGCATAAGGAATGCATTTTTTACACCGGATTTTAATGAAAGGTGGTTCACATGTATACCCAAGGTGGTGGGTATCCAAAGTTCGGCCCGGCCGAACGTAACGCCCTTTTACTTGTTACTTGTTACATGTGTAGATGGAATTTTGACCACAAAATATGAGGAGTCATAGGAAAGGTTAGGTTAAAGTAGCAGTCTGCAGTCAATTTCACTTAGACGTTTTCATCCAATGTCATCAGAAACAAGTAAAAAGGCGTTAAGTTCGGCCGGGCCGAACTTTGGATACCCACCACCTCGGGTATATATGTAAACCATCTTTCATCAAAATTCGGTGAAAATGTCATACCTTATACTCATATACCTCATACCGATCTGAACTATATACGACACGGATGTCGAAAAGCCGAACATAAGTCACTGTGTAAAATTTCAGTGAAATCGGATTATAAATGCGCCTTTTATGGGGCCAAGACAAATCTGGACCGATTTGGGCCAAGTTGCATAAACATGTCGAAAAGCCTAACACAATGCACTGTCCCAAATTTCGGCGACATCGGACAATAAATGCGTCTTTTATGGCCCCAAAACCTAAAACCTAGATATCAGTCTATATGGCAGCTATATCGAAATCCGGACCGATCTGTGCCATATTGCAGAAGTATGTCAAGGGGCTTAACTTAACCCTCTGTTCCAAATTTCGGCGACATCGGACAATAAATGAGCATTTTATGGACCCAAAACTATAAATCAAGAAATCGGTCTATATGGCAGCTATATCCAAATCTGAACCGATCTGGACCAAATTGAAGAAATATGTCAAAGGGCCTAACACAACTCACTGTCCCAAATTTCAGCAAAATCGGATAATGAATGTGGCTTTTATGGGCCTTACACCATAAATCGGAGGATCGATCTATATGACAGCTATATCCAAATCTGAACCGATCTGAGCCAAATTAACGAAGGATGTCGTTGGCCCTTACATAATTCACTGTCCCTAATTTCATCAAAATCGAATAATAAATGTGGCTTTTGTGGGCCTAAGACCCTTAACCGGAGGATCGGTCTATATGGCAGCTATATCCAAATCTGAACCGATCTGGACCAAATTGACAAAGGATGTCGAAGGGCCTAACACAACTCACTGTCCCAAATTTCAGCGAAACCGGATAATAAATGTGGCTTTAATGGGGCTTAGACCATAAATCGGATTTCAGCTCAATATCTCTATTTTTAAAGACTGTAGCGTTATTTCAACAGACATACGGACAGACGGACGGACATGTCTAGATCGTCTTAGATTTTTACGCTGATCAAGAATATATATACTTTATAGGGTCGGAAATGGCTATTTCGATGTGTTGCAAACGGAATGACAAAATGAATATACCCCCATCTTCGGTGGTGGGTATAAAAAGATACCATCTAGTTCCTACCCTTGGACCAGATCATAGTCATACTTTAAATAAAACAAGTAAAAGCGTGCTAAGTTCGGCCGGGCCGAATCTTTAATACCGTCCACCATGGATCGCATTTGTCGAGTTCTTTTCCTGGAATCTCTTCTTAGGCAAAAAAGGATATAAGAAAAGATTTGCTCTGCTATTAGAGCGATATCAAGATATGGTCCGGTTTGGATCACATTTATATAATATGTTGGAGACCGGTGTAAAAAGTCAGCCAATTCGAATAAGAATTGCGCCCTTTGGGGGTTCAAGAAGTAAAATAGAGAGATCGATTTATATGGGAGCTGTATCGGGCTATAGACCGAATCAGACCATAATAAACACGTAAGTTGACTGTAATGAGAGGATCCGTCGTACAAAATTTCAGACAAATCGGATAATAATTGCGACTTCTAGAGGCTCAAGAAATCAAGATCCCAGATCGGTTTATATGGCAGCTATAACCGATTTGAACCTTATTTGACACAGTTGTTGAATGTAAGAATAAAATACGTAGTGCAAAATTTCAGGCAAATCGGATAGGAATTGCGCCCTTTAGAAGCTCAAGAAGTCAAGTCCCAAGATCTGTTTATATGACAGCTATATCAGGTTATGAACCGATTTGAACCATACAGTTGTTAGATATCATAACAAAACACGTCGTGCAAAATTTCATTTCCAATCGGATAAGAATTGCCCACTCTAAAGGCTCAAGAAGTCAAGACCCAAGATCGGTTTATATGGCAGCTATATCAGGTTATGGACCAATGTGGCCCATTTACAATACCAACCGACTTACACTAATAAGAAGTATTTGTGCAAAATTTCAAGCGGCTAGCTTTACTCCTTCGGAAGTTAGCGTGCTTTCGACAGACAGACGGACGGACAGACGGACAGACGGACGGACGTACATGGCTAGATCGACATAAAATGTCGCGACTATCAAGAATATATATACTTTATGGGGTCCCAGACGAATATTTCGAGTAGTTACAAACAGAATGACGAAATTAGTATACTCCCCATCCTATGGTGGGGGGTATAAAAATTCCAAGAATATTTCCATAGCAATACCTCACCACCTAGAAATACCGTAAATCCCATAAACATAGCCTGTCGTGGATAGATGCCGATAAGCAAACAAAATGTTCAACACAAAACGGCCAACTAAGTGTTTCATAAAGCGTAAAAAAGGAAAACTTTGATACCTATGCTACCGGGAAAAATCAAAAAAAAAAAAAAATCTTTTTTTGGTCCAAAGAGGATATGCATATGTACCTCCTTTAGGGGGGAGAGGTTTACAATTCTTTTGTTTTCACCCACTTGAAATAAAGCAACAAAAACAATAATGCTTTTCCAATGCTAAAATGAAAGCTTTTAAAACACACACACACACTCCAACAATTTTGAAACAGCTTTTGGAGGAAAATATAGAGCTGTCGGTAAAAATAAAACAGCTGCTTTCAAGTACAAGAAGAATATAAAAAATACAGAATATGTCAAGTGTTTGAGGAAAAAAATAAATAAAAAAATAAATAAAAAATCGATTGAACCAACAAACCGACAATGTACTCAAACAAGTCTATGCTATGTACCACGCGTAAGCAAAATTCATAGATATTGAATATATCCTCGAACCAAGGCTGCTCATGGCTGGCATGGAGGGGTATCAACTTCCTTTTGATGGATCTTTAAGTAGATTTTTAACCA
>NC_081552.1:55811609-55866609 GCF_963082655.1 Stomoxys calcitrans | reverse complement strand
TGGCACAGTTGTTGGATATCATAACAAAACACGTCGTGCGAAATTCCATTCCAATCGGATAAGAATTGCGCCCTCTAGAGGCTCAAGAAGTCAAGACCCAAGATCGGTTTATATGGCAGCTATATCAGGTTATGGACCGATTTGAACCATACTTAGCACAGTTGTTGGATATCAATACAAAACACGTCGTGCAAAATTTCATTCCAATCTGATAAGAATTGCGCACGCTAGAGGCTCAAGAAGTCAAGACCCAAGATCGGTTTATATGGCAGCTATATCAGGTTACGGACCGATTTGAACTATACTTGGCACAGTTGTTGGACATCATAGCAAAACACGTCGTGCAAAATTTCATTCCAATCGGATAAGAATTGCGCACTCTAGAGGCTCAAGAAGTCAAGACCCAATATCGGTTTATATGGCAGCTATGTCAAAACATGGACCGATATGGCCCATTTACAATACCAACCGACCTACACTAATAAGAAGTATTTGTGCAAAATTTCAAGCGGCTAGCTTTACTCCTTCGGAAGTTAGCGTGCTTTCGACAGACAGACGGACGGACGGACGGACGGACAGACGGACGGACATCGCTAGATCGACATAAAATGTCGCGACGATCAAGAATATATATACTTTATGGGGTCTCAGACGAATATTTCGAGTAGTTACAAACAGAATGACGAAATTAGTATACCCCCCATCTTATGGTGGAGGGTATAAAAAACACATAAAATTCAGTAAAATGCATGAAATCCTTATTTGAATCGATAGTACGGTCCATATAATTTTATGTTTAAAGATTATTTCATGAAAATGTTGACTGTGATTGTGACTGCGTCTTAAATGGTTCATCCGCTTAGTCCAATTTTGGCATACTCTTTTCAACATTTCGGCCGGTATCTCACGAATTAATGATTCAATGTTGTCTTCCAATGCATCAATTGAAGCGGGCTTGTCTGTATAGACTACGAGTTTTAACATAGCCCCACACTACAAAAAATATTATAAAGGCATTAAATCGCATGATCTAGCCGGCCAATTGACCGGTCCCGAACGTGAAATGAAATGTTCTCCAAACTCGCATCTCGCATCTGTGTGCCATGTGGCACCGTCTTGTTGAAACCACTTGTCAAGCAAGTCAAGCTCTGGCATTTTGAGATGATATCCAATATCATTTTGGATATCATCTCACGATAACGCTCACCCTTCACAGTTACGTTACGATTCGCATCATCTTTGTTAAGTACGGTCCAATGATGCCACGAGACCATAAACCGCCCAAAACTGGGCGGATGCATAGGTAGCACTTGCTATGCTTCTGGCTGATCTTCACTCTAAAATTGACAATTCCGCTTAATTACGTGAAATTCAATTTAATAAAATTCAATAATTTACAAGCGTTGTTCGTCTGTGAGACGATTCATGGTTAACTTATAGACCTTGCTGAAGATGTTTGACAGTGAAACAAAACACGAAACGCGGACCTGTGTTAACAAAAAGATAATAGCTAAAAAAATCACTCTTTAGTGTTGTTATAAAAAATTTGGGTAATAAATATACCCATGGTAGTGGGCATCAAAAGTTCGGCATGACCGAATTTTAATGCGTTTTTACTTTTATTTTGGAGGGGAAGAGGGTGTGTAACTTATTTCGGGGTTCTTTTTGGTATTTTTGGTCGCCTCCGAAAGGATAACAATCACAGGAATACAATTAAATGTGTTTAAGGGTCCACATTGACATTACAATCATTTAAGAAGCAGTGACAATTTCCATTGACCGCAAAAGTGCGGAATAAACAATGCAAGAAAATTCTCCATGGTTGCAATAAATATATCTGCGGTAAGGAGACTAAGTTCACAAAAAAAATCATGAAATCCCCACAAAATTAAAACCTTACAAACAACAAGTAAAAGCGTGCTAAGTTCAGCCGGGCCGAATCTTATATACCCTCCACCATGGAGCGCAGTTGTCGAGTTCTTTTCCCGACATCTCTTAGGCAAAAAGTGATATAAGAAAAGATTTTCTCTGCTATTAGAGCGATATAAAGATATGATCCGGTTTAGACCACAATTAAATTATATGTTAGAGTCCTGTGTAGAATGTCAGCCAATTCGAATAAGAATTGCGCCCTTTGGGGGCTCAAGAAATAAAATAGAGAGATCGATTTATATGGGAGCTGTATCGGGCTATAAACAGATTCAGACCATAATAAACACGTATGTTGATTGTCAAGAGAGGATCCATCGTACAAAATTTCAGGCAAATCGGATAATAATTGCGACTTCTAGAGGCTCAAGAAGTCAAGATCCCAGATCGGTTTATATGGCAGCTATATCAGGTTATGAACCGATTTAAACCTTTTTTGACACAGTGGTTGAAAGAAAAAACAAGTAAAAAGGCGTTAAGTTCGGCCGGGCCGAACTTTGGATACCCACCACCTCGGGTATATATGTAAACCATCTTTCATCAAAATCCAGCGAAAATTTCATGCCTTATGTCTCATAGCAGTTATATCAAAATACGATCCGATTTGGACCAAATTCTAATAAGTACAAGTCATTGTTCAATTATTTATAACAAAATGTTGGTTCTTTTAGCTATATCTAAAAATAAACAATATGGATGTCGAAAAGCCTAACATAAGTCAATGTGTTAAATTTCAGTTAAATCGGATTAAAAATGCGTCTGTTTTGGGGCCAAGACTTTAAATCGAGATATCGGTCTCTATGGCAGCTATATCCAAATCTTGATCGACCTGAGTGAAATTGAACAAGTAAAAAGGCGTAAGTTCGGCCGGGCCGAACTTTGGATACCCACCACCTCGGGTATATAAGTAAACCACCTTTCATCAAAATTCGGTGAAAATTTCATGCCTTATACTCATATACCTCATACCGATCTGAACTATATACGACACGATGTCGAAAAGCCGAACATAAGTCACTGTGTCAAATTTCAGTGAAATCGGATTATAAATGCGCTTTTATGGGGCCAAGACTTTAAATCGAGATATCGGTCTACATGGCAGCTATATCCAAATCTGGACCGATTTGGGCCAAGTTGTATTAACATGTCGAAAAGCCTAACACAAAGCACTTTCCCAAATTTCGGCGAAATCGGACAATAAATGCCTCTTTTATGGGCCCTAAACCTTAAATCGAGAGATCGGTCTATATGGCATCTATATGCAAATCTGGACCGATCTGGGCAAAATTGAAGAAGGACGTCGAAGAGCCTAACCAAACTCACTTTGTCAAATTTCAGCGACATCGGACAGTAAATGCGTCTTTTATCGCCCCAAAACCTAAAACCTAGATATCGGTCTATATGGCAGCTATATCGAAATCTGGACCGATCTGTTCGATATTGCAGAAGTATGTCAAGGGGCTTAACTTAACTCACTGTTCAAAATTTCGGCAACATCAGGCAATAAATGAGCATTTTATGGGCCCAAAACCATAAATCAAGAAATCGGTCTATATGGCAGCTATATCTAAATCTGAACCGATCTCGACCAAATTGAAGAAATATGTCAAAGGGCCTAACACAACTCACTGTCCCAAATTTCAGCAAAATCGGATAATGACTGTGGCTTTTATGGGCCTTACACCATAAATCGGAGGATCGATCTATATGGCAGCTATATCCAAATCTGGACCGATTTGAGCCAAATTAACGAAGGATGTCGATGGACCGTACACAATTCACTGTCCCGTACACAATTCACTGTTTCATCAAAATCGGGCAATAAATGTGGCTTTTGTGGGCCTAAGACCCTAAATCGGAGGATCGGTCTATATGGCAGCTATATCCAAATCTGAACCGATCTGAGCCAAATTGACAAAGGATGTCGAAGGGCCTACCACAACTCACTACCCCAAATTTCAACAAAATTGGATAATAAATGTGGCTTTTATGGGCCTAAGACCCTAAATCGGCGGATCGGTCTATATGGGGGCTATATCAAGATATAGTCCGATATAGCCCATCTTCGAACTTAACCTGCTTATGGACAAAAAAAGAATCTGTGCAAAATTTCAGCTCAATATCTCTATTTTTAAAGACTGTAGCGTGATTTCAACAGACAGACGGACGGACATGTCTAGATCGTCTTAGATTTTTACGCTGATCAAGAATATATATACTTTATAGGGTCGGAAATGGATATTTCGATGTGTTGCAAACGGAATGACAAAATGAATATACCCCCATCCTTCGGTGGTGGGTATAAAAAGGATGTCGAAGGGCCCAACACAACTCACTGTCCCAAATTGTGGCGACATCGGACAATAAATGCGCTTTTTCTGGCCCCAAAACCTAAAACCGAGAGATCAGTCTATATGGCAGCTATATCCAAATCTTGACCAATCTGTACCATAATGCAGAACTATGTCAAGAGATTGAACCTAACCCAATTTCCCAAATTTCGGCGACATCGGACAATAAATGCGCCTTGTATGGCCACAAAACCTTAAATCGAGAGATCGGTCTATATGACAGCTATATCCAAACCAAGACCGATCTGACCCATATTGAAGAAAAATTTAGAAGGGCCCAACACAACTAATTGTCCCAAATTTCGGCGACATCGGACAATAAATGCGCCTATTATTATCCCAAAACCTTAAATCGAGAGATAGGTCTATATGACAGCTATATGCCAATCTGAACCGATCTGGGCCAAACTAAAGAAGGATGTCGAAGGGCCGAAGGGCGCCTTTTCTGGGCGCAACACCTTAAATCGAGAGATCGGTCTATATGGCAGATATGTCCAAATCTGGGCCGATCTGAGCCAAATTGCAGAAAATTTTCGAAGGGCTGAATTAGCAGCGAACGGGCATGTTTTTCTTGTTCCATCTTTAATTAAAGTTTTGCGTTGTTTTCCCCACTTAAATTCTAACAAATCTTGTTTAATAGTGTTCAAAAAGTCTTGCTAAATAGAAACAACATAACATATAGTTATTAAAGCGATCAAAATAACCATAAAATGTAAAATGTTCTCTTTAAGGGAGGCCCTTAACTTCTAAATACATACGAAGAGTACCAATGTATTAAAACAAAATAAAACAAGTAAAAAGGCGTTAAGTTCGGCCGGGCCGAACTTTGGATACCCACCACCTCGGGTATATATGTAAACCACCTTTCATCAAAATTCGGTGAAAATTTCATGCCTTATACTCATATACCTCATACCGATCTGAACTATATACGACACGATGTCGAAAAGCCGAACATAAGTCACTGTGTCAAATTTCAGTGAAATCGGATTATAAATGCGCTTTTATGGGGCCAAGACTTTAAATCGAGATATCGGTCTACATGGCAGCTATGTCCAATCTGGACCGATTTGGGCCAAATTGCAAAAACATGTCGAAAAGCCTAACACAAAGCACTTTCCCAAATTTCGGCGAAATCGGACAATAAATGCCTCTTTTATGGGCCCTAAACCTTAAATCGAGAGATCGGTCTATATGGCATCTATATGCAAATCTGGACCGATCTGGGCAAAATTGAAGAAGGACGTCGAAGAGCCTAACCAAACTCACTTTGTCAAATTTCAGCGACATCGGACAGTAAATGCGTCTTTTATCGCCCCAAAACCTAAAACCTAGATATCGGTCTATATGGCAGCTATATCCAAATCTGGACCGATATGTGCGATATTGCAGAAGTATGTCAAGGGGCTTAACTTAACTCACTGTTCCAAATTTCGGGGACATCGGGCAATAAATGAGCATTTTATGGGCCCAAAATATTAAATCGAGAGATCGGCAGCTATATCCAAATTTTAACCGATCTGGACCAAATTGAAGAAATATGTCAAAGGGCCTAACACATCTCACTGTCCCAAATTTCAGCAAAATCGGATAATGTATGTGGCTATTATGGGCCTTACACCATAAATCGGAGGATCGACCTATATGGCAGCTATATCCAAACCTGGACCGATCTGAGCCAAATTAACGAAGGATGTCGACAGGCCTTACACAATTCACTGCCCCGAAATTCATCCAAATCGGAAAATAAATATGGCATTTATGGGCCTAAGACCCTAAACCGGAGGATCGGTCTATATGGCAGCTATATCCAAATCTGAACCGATCTGAACCAAATTAAAGAAACATGTCAAAGGGTCTAAGACAACTCACTGTCCCAAATTTCAGCAAAATCGGACCATAAATGTGGCTTTTATGGGCCTTAGACCCTAAATCGGAGGATCGGTCTATATGGCAGCTATATCCAAATCTGGACCGATCTGAGCCAAATTGACAAAGGATGTCGAAGGGCCTAACACATCTCACTGTCCCAAATTTCAACAAAATCGGATAATAAATGTGGCTTTTATGGGCCTAAGACCATAAATCGGAGGATCGGTCTATATGGGGGCTATATCAAGATATAGTCCGATATAGCCCATCTTCGAACTTATGGACAAAAAAAGAATCTGTGCAAAATTTCAGCTCAATATCTCTATTTTTAAAGACTGTAGCGTGATTTCAACAGACAGACGGACAGACGGACGGACATGGCTAGATCGTCTTAGATTTTTACGCTGATCAAGAATATATATACTTTATAGGGTCGGAAATGGATATTTCGATGTGTTGCAAACGGAATGACAAAATGAATATACCCCCATCCTTCGGTGGTGGGTATAACAAGTAAAAGCGTGCTAAGTTCGGCCGAGCCGAATCTTATATACCATCCACCATTGATCGCATTTGTCGAGTTCTTTTCCCGGCATTTCTTCTTAGGCAAAAAAAAGGATATAAGAAAAGATTTGCTCTGCTATTACAGCGATATCAAGATATGGTCCGGTTTGGACCACAATTAAATTATATTTATGTTGGAGACCTGTGTAAAATGTCAGCCAATTCGAATAAGAATTGCGCCCTTTGTGGGCTCAAGAAGTAAAATAGAGAGATCGATTTATATGGGAGCTGTATCGAACTATTGACTGATTCAGACCATAATAAACACGTATGTTAATGGTCATGAGAGAATCCGTCGTATAAAATTTCAGGCAAATCGGATAATAATTGCGACCTCTAGAGGCTCAAGAAGTCAAGATCCCAGATCGGTTTATATGGCAGCTATATCAGGTTATGAACCGACTTGTACTTTATTTGACATATTTGTTGAAAGTAACAATAATCAAGTAAAAAGGCGTTAAGTTCGGCCGGGCCGAACTTTGGATACCCACCACCTCGGGTATATATGTAAAACACCTTTCGTCAAAATTTGTTGAAAAAAGCATATATTATGCCCCATAGCAGCTATATCGATGTATGTTCCGATTTGAACCAAATACTAGGAAGTACAAATCATTGTTCAATAAACCGATCTGAACCATATACGACACGGATGTCGAAAAGCCTAACATAAGTCACAGTGTTAAATTTCAGTGAAATCGGATTATAAATGCGCCTTTTATGTGGCCAAGACTATATGGCAGCTAGAAAAAACTCGAAGAAAATAACTCAAATTTCGATGAAATCGGATTATAAATGCGACTTTTTTGGACCCCAAAACCTTAAATAGAGATATCGGTCAATATGACAGCTATATCCAGATCTGAACCGATCTAAGCCAAATTGAACAAGTAAAAGCGTGCTAAGTACGGCCGGGCCGAATCTTATATGCCCTCCACCATGGATCGCATTTGTCGAGTTCTTTTCCCGGCATCTCTTCTTAGGCAAAAAAGGATATAAGAAAAGAGTTGCTCTGCTATTAAAACGATATCAAGATATGGTCCGGTTCGGACCACAATTAAATTATATGTTGGAGACCTGTGTAAAATTTCAGAAAATTCGTATAAGAATTGCGCCCATTGGGGCTCACGATGTAAAATAGAGAGAACGATTTATATGGGATCTGTATCGGGCTATAGACCGATTCAGACCATAATAAACGCGTTTGTTGATGGTCATGAGAGGATCCATCGTACAAAATTTCAGGCCTATCGGATAATAATTGCGACCTCTGGGGGTCAAGAAGTCAAGATCCCAGATCGGTTTAAATGGCAGCTATATCAGGTTATGAACCGATTTGAACCTTATTTGACACAGTTGTTGAAAGTAAAAATAAAATACGTCATGCAAAATTTCAGCCAAATCGGATAGGAATTGCGGCTTCTAGAAGCTCAAGAAGTCAAATCCCCAGATCTGTTTATATGACAGCTATATCAGGTTATAGACCGATTTGAACCATACCTGGCACAGTTGTTGGATATCATAACGAAATACTTCGTGCAAAAATTCATTCAAACCGGATAAGAATTGTGCCCTCTAGAGGCTCAAGAAGTCAAGACCCAAAATCGGTTTATATGGCAGCTATATCAGGTTATGGACCGATTTAAACCATACTTGGCACAGTTGTTGGGTATCATAACAAAACACGTCGTGCGAAATTCCATTCCAATCGGATAAGAATTGCGCCCTCTAGAGGCTCAAGAAGTCAAGACCCAAGATCGGTTTATATGGCAGCTATATCAGGTTATGAACCGATTTGAACCATACTTGGCACAGTTGTTGGATATAATAACAAAACACGTCGCGCAAAATTTCATTTCAATCGGATAAGAATTGCGCACTCTAGTGGCTCAAGAAGTCAAGACCCAAGATCGGTTTATATGGCAGCTATATCAGGTTATGAACCGATTTGTAGCATACTTGGCACAGTTGTTGGATATCATAATGAAACACGTCGTGCAAAATTTCATTCTGATCGGATAAGAATTGCGCACGCTAGAGGCTCAAGAAGTCAAGACCCAAGATCGGTTTATATGGCAGCTATATCAAAACATGGACCGATATGGCCCATTTGCAATACCAACCGACCTACACTAATAAGAAGTATTTGTGCAAAATTTTAAGCGGTTAGCTTTACTCCTTCGGAAGTTAGCGTGCTTTCGACAGACAGACGGACGGACGGACGGACGGACAGACGGACGGACAGACGGACGGACATGGCTAGATCGACATAAAATGTCACGACGATCAAGAATATATATACTTTATGGGGTCTCAGAGGAATATTTCGAGTAGTTACAAACAGAATGACGAAATTAGTATACCCCCCATCTTATGGTGGAGGGTATAAAAAGAAAGTCGAAGGGCCCAACACAACTCACTGTCCGAAATTTGGGCGACATCGGATAATCAATGCGCCTTTTATTGAACCAAAACCTTAAATGTAGAGATCGGTCTATATGGCAGCTATATTCAAATCTGGACCGATCTGAGCCAAATTGAAGAAGGATGTCGAAGGTCCTAACACTACTCACTGTCCCTAATTTCGGAGACATGGGATAATAAATGCGCCTTTTATGGCCCCAAGAATTTAAAATCGAGAGATCGGTCTATATGGCAGCTATATCCAAATCTGAACCGATCTATGCCATATTGCAGAAAAATGTCAAGGGCCTTAGACAACTCACTGTCCCAAATTTCGACGACATCGGACAATAAATGCGCCTTTTATGGGCGCAAGACCTTAAATCGAGAGATCGGTCTATATGGCAGCTAAAGGGTGATTTTTTTGAGGTTAGGATTTTCATGCATTAGTATTTGACAGATCACGTGGGATTTCAGACATGGTGTCAAAGAGAAAGATGCTCAGTATGCTTTGACATTTCATCATGAATAGACTTACTAACGAGCAACGCTTGCAAATCATTGAATTTTATTACCAAAATCAGTGTTCGGTTCGAAATGTGTTCAAATTTTGACAAATTTTGTTCAGCGATGAGGCTCATTTCTGGTTGAATGGCTACGTAAATAAGCAAAATTGCCGCATTTGGAGTGAAGAGCAACCAGAAGCCGTTCAAGAACTGCCCATGCATCCCGAAAAATGCACTGTTTGGTGTGGTTTGTGCGCTGGTGGAATCATTGGACCGTATTTTTTCAAAGATGCTGTTGGACGCAACGTTACGGTGAATGAACACATTTCGAACCGAACACTGATTTTGGTAATAAAATTCAATGATTTGCAAGCGTTGCTCGTTAGTAAGTCTATTCATGATGAAATGTCAAAGCATGCTGAGCATCTTTCTCTTTGACACCATGTCTGAAATCCCACGTGATCTGTCAAATACTAATGCATGAAAATCCTAACCTCAAAAAAATCACCCTTTATATCCAAATCTGAACCGATCTGAGCCAAGTTGAGGAAGGATATCGAGTGGCCTAACATAACTCTCTGTCCAAAATTTCAGCAAAATCGGATAATAAATGCGGCTATTATGGGCCTTAGACCCTAAATTGGTGGATCGGTCTATATGGCAGCTATATCGAAATCTGAACCGATCTGGGCCAAATTGAGGAAGGATGTCGAGTGGCATAACATAACTCTCTGTCCTAAATTTCAGCAAAATCGGATAATAAATGCGGCTTTTATGGGCCTTAGACCCCAAATTGGCGGATCGGTCTATATGGCAGCTATATCGAAATCAGAACCGATCTGGGCCAAATTGAGGAAGGATATTGGGTGGCCTAAGATAACTCTCTGTCCTAAATTTCAGCAAAATCGGTTAGTAAATGTGGCTTTTATAGGCCTTAGACCCTAAATTGGCGGATCGGTCTATATGGCAGCTATATCGAAATCTGAACCGATCTGGGTCAAATTGACGAAGGATGTCGAGTGGCCTAATATAACTTTCTGTTCCAAATTTCAGCAAAATCGGTTAATAAATGTGGCTTTTATGGACATAAGACCCTAAATCGGAGGATCGGTCTGTATGGGGGCTATATCAAGATATAGTCCGATATAGCCCATCTTCGAACTTAACCTGCTTATGGACAAAAAAAAAATACTGTGCAAAATTTCAGCTCAATATCTCTATTTTTAAAGACTATAGCGTGATTTCAACAGACAGACGGACAGACGGACGGACATGACTAGATCGTCTTAGATTTTTAAGCTGATCAAGAATATATATACTTTATAGGGTCGGAAATGGATATTTCGATGTGTTGCAAATGGAATGACAAAACGAATATACCCCCATTCTTCGGTGGTGGGTATAAAAACGGACCCCCCCAACGTTGACAACCCACGCAAACGAAAAAAGGACCATGATTTGCGGATCTGC
Organism: Stomoxys calcitrans; assembly: GCF_963082655.1. Classification (NCBI taxonomy): domain Eukaryota; kingdom Metazoa; phylum Arthropoda; class Insecta; order Diptera; family Muscidae; genus Stomoxys; species Stomoxys calcitrans. The sequence goes on along the minus strand of NC_081552.1, from coordinate 55,855,514 downwards.
ACCTGGAATGTCTGCACTCTTTATAGAGAAGGGGCAGTATATGCGCTGGCGGATGTATTAGAGAAGTACAAGGCAGATATAACCGCCTTACAGGAAGTGCGATGGTCTGGGAATGGCGTCACTACAACACCAAACGGTGACGAACTATACCATAGCTGCCATAACACGTGGCATGAATTTGGCTGCGGATTTGTGGTTAGTCGAAGACTGAAACACCTAATCTCCAACTTTTATTCCGGTGGACGAGAGGCTAGTCACAATCCGCATAAAAGCCAAATTCTTCAACATCAGCCTTATATGTGCCCATGCCCCGACGGAAGACAAAGACGAGCAGACCAAGGATATTTTCTACGAGCGCCTAGAGAGAGAATATGACGGCTGCCCCGCCCATGATATTTAAATCTTTCTGGGAGATTTTAATGCGAAAATAGGGAAGGAAGCCATTATTGGTCCAACAGTCGGAAAGTTTAGCCTCCATGAGATAACGTCCAGTAATGCGTTGAGGCTGATAGATTTCGCCGCGACAAAAAACATGGTAGTTAGTAGCACCAGATTTCAACATAAAAATATCCACAAAGCCACATGGCTGTCACCCGATCAAAACACGATAAACCAAATTGATCACGTTGTGATAGATGGAAGGCATTCATCCAGCGTGTTAGATGTACGATCGATCCGTGGAGCGAATATAGATTCGGATCATTACCTTGTTGCAGCAAAGGTTCGCACCCGTTTGAACATGGCGAGGAAAGTACGATCTGACACTGCACGGAAGCTGGACATTGAAAAGCTGCAGACACAACAAATGGCAGCTGCATACTCCACTCGGCTGACCCAACTGCTTGATGAAAGCACTCCTTGTTCCGATGATATAATGGCGCAGTGGCAAACTATTGCCCACTCCATGGAAAATGCCGCGAAATCCGTACTTGGGTACCGGAAGCCTCCTCCAAAAAACCCATGGTATGACCAAGAGTGTCGAAATGCTACTGAAGCCAAGAATGCGGCATATAGAGCAACCCTGCAATCAGTAGCAACGCGCCAGATGAAGGAGAGGTATCAGGAGAAAAGGAGAGAGGAGAAATGTCTATTCCGCAGAAAGAAAAAAGAAATGGAAACACGTGAGTGCGAGCGAATTGAGATGTACAGGAGTCAGAATGAAGTCCGGAAATTCTACCAAAGAATTAAACACCATACCGATGGCTTTGGTGCAGGCACATCCTCACACAGAGACAAAGAAGGAAATCTGGTAACTGACACAGACAACATGCAGAGGATATGAAAGGAACATTTAATCCAACTGCCAGTGTCCGATGTTGGCGGCGAAGAGGATACCGCAGTCAGAATGAGGTCCAAGTAGCAGTAACCCGACTAAAGAACAACAAGGCAGCTGGAGCCGACGGGTTACCCGCTGAACTATTTAAGACCGGAGGCGACACGCTGATAAGGCGTATGCATCACACAGAAGGACAAATCAACACCTACCACCTCTTTGTTGACTACAAAGCCGCCTTCGATACTCCTTTACGTTCAAAGGTATTTCAAGCCATGTCTGAGTTTGGTATCCCTGCAAAATTAATAAGACTCTGCAGGATGACACTTGCTGATACGCGTTCCTCTGTAAGAATATTAAAGAATCTCTCCGAACCATTTAATCCTAAACGAGGTTTCAGACAAGGAGACAGCCTATCGTGTGATCTCTTTAATATCCTGCTGCAGAAGATTGTACGAGATGCAGAAGTGAATAGATATGGTACACTAATCACAAGAGAGCATATGCTACTCGCCTATGCCGACGATATCGATATCATAGGTCGGTCACCGGAAGTAGTAACTGCAGCCTTTGAAAAAATCGAAAGAGTGTCAGTGAAAATGGGTCTGGCAGTAAATGGAGATAAGACGAAATGAATGGTTTCAACTCCAAAAAGCCTTGCACAACCGAGCAGGTAAAGAACATGGAGAAATTTGGGAACCACAACTTTGAGATAGTCAGTAACTTTATCTACCGTCACATAAACGAATGACACCAGTTTTGAGATTAAGCGAAGAATAATACTGGCAAACAGATGCTACTTTGGACTAAGTAAGCTGTTTAGAAACAAGGCCACCTCTCGACAGACGAAGACTACACTTTACAAGACACTGATACTACCCGTGCTGTTATATGGTTCTGAAGCATGGGTACTTGTGAAAGCAGATGAGGCAGTGCTTGGAGTATTTGAGAGAAAGATTCTTCGTAAAATATGGACCATATGGATATATGGACCAGTTTGCGTTAACGGAGAATATAGGCAACGTATGAACCACGAGCTGTATGAGCTGTATGACGACAATAGCATAGTTACACGCATCAAAATACAACGGCTGCGTTGCAACATGACCTAGTGTTGTCAGAATGAATGAAGAAGCTCCAACAAAGAAGTCTTTTGAAGGCAAACACGGTGGTACACGCAAACCGGGAAGACCAAAAGCCCGATGTAAAGATCAAGCTGTGGGAGACACCTCGAAACTTGGTGTCAGTGATTTTAGAATGAGCGCAGGAGGTCGAGTCGCTTGGAACGCTATTCTACGTTCGGCTAGTGGAAGAAATATTCTGTCATAGCCAATTAAAGTAAAGTAAGATCGGTTTATATGACTGCTATATCTGGTTATGGACCGATTGAAACCATACTTAACACAGTTGTTGAAAGTGGTACCTAAACACTTCATGCAAAATTCCAGCCAAATCGGATGAGATTTGCGCCTCTTAGATGCTTAAGAAGTCAAGACCCAAGATCGGTTTATATGGCAGCTATATCAATATATGGACCCATTTGGCCAATTTACAATCCCAAGTGACCTGCCCTTATTAGAAATTTCAAGCTTTCGACAAACGGACGGACGGACATGGTTAGAACGACTTAAAATGTCACGACGATCAAGAATATATATATTGTACTTCATGGGGTCTTAGACGCATATTTTGAGGTGTTACACAAGGAATGACGAAATTAGTATAGCCACATCCTATGGTGAAGGGTATAATAAAGCTTTTATGGGCTTCAGACCCTCTATCAGCTGATCGGTCTATATGGCAGCTATATCTATATATAGTCCTTAAGCAACTCTGTTTCAAATTTCAGCGAAATCGGATATTAAGTAAAGCAGATTGGCAGCTATATCTAAATATAGTCCGATCTGAATTATATTTGGGGCGGATATCGGGAGGCTTAAAAGAACTCACTGTTTCAAATTTCAGCGAAGTCGGATAAAAAATAAAGTTTTTATGGGCTACAGACCCCTTATCGGCAGATCGGTCTGAACCATATTTGGATCGGATATCGGGAGTCTTAAAACAACTTACTGTTTAAAATTTCTGCGAAATCACGTAAATAAAGCCTTTATGGGCTTCAGAACCTTTATCGGCAGATTGGTGTAATGGCAGCAATATCTAAATATGGTCCGATCTGAACAGATGTCTGGAAGCGGATTTTCGGGCTCTATACCCTTTATAAGCAGATCCGATTTGGCCCGTTCAAAACTTAACCAGCATGCAGCAAGAAGATGTATCTGTGTCAAATTTCAGCTCAATATATCACTATCTATCGGACGGACACATGGACATCGTAAAATCGTCTAAGAATTTTACAACGATCCGAAATATATATACTTTGTAGGGTCGCAAATTGATATTTCGATGTGTTGCAAACGGAATGACTGAACAAATATTCCCCCTTCCTATCGTGGTGAAAGATTCAATGCAAACTACCAGGACTGGCTTAAGGAGGACACCATCTTGGATACATTGGTAGAAGAGATACCCACTACATCTTCCGGAAATGCAAAAGGAAGACCAACAAAAAGGTGTTAAGCTAGGCCGGGCCGAACTTTGGATACCCACCACCTCGGGTATATTTTTAAACTACCTTTCGTCAAAATCCGATGAAAAAAGGCTTACCTCATGCCCCATTGAATCTTTATCGAAATATCTTCCGATTTGGACCAAATACTAATAAGTACAAGTCATTGTTTAATTTTAGTAGCTATATCTAAAAATAAACTGTTCTGAACCATATACGGCACGCATGTCTACAAAGGATATATATTTCGGATCGTCGTAAAATTCTAAGACGATGTCCATGTGTATGTCCGTCTATCCGTCCGTCTGTTGTAATCACTCTACAGCCTTAAAAAATTTAGATATTGAGCTGAAATTTGGCACGGATATGTCTTTTCCTTGCACGCTGGTTAAGTTCTTGAACGGGCCAAATCGGACCATATTTGGAAATTGCTGCTATATAGACCGATCTGCCGATAAAGGCTATAATGCCCATAAATGCTTTATTTTTCAATCGATTTTTCTGAAATTTCAAACAGTGAATGTTTCAGGCCTCCCGACATCTGACCCTAATATAGATCAGATTGGACTATATTTCTACATAGCTGTGATATATACCGATATGCCGATGAAGGGTCTGAAGCCCATAAAATTTGCAAATTGCAAATTTTGCAAATGCAAATTAATCTCAGCGTCATAGGCGGACATGCTAACCTCTGCGCTACGGTGGCCTCCAGAAGCCCATAAAAGCTTTATTTATTACCAAATTTCGGAACAGTAAGTTATTTTAATCGTCCCGACATCCGACCTAAATATGGTAAAGATCGGACTGTTTTTAGATATGGCTGTCATATAGACCGATGAGACGATTAAGGGTCTGAAGATCATAAAAGCTTTGTTTATTACCCGATTTTGTTGAAATTTTAAAGTTATCCAATTTTCACCGGATTGTGACGAAAGGGAGTTTACATATACACCCGAGGTGGTGGTTATCTAAAGTTTGGGCCAGCCTTTTTAGTTGTTTTATTGTCCCGTTATATGTTGGAGTGCCTCATTTACTTCCATAAACATTTGAAATTATTAAACTCGTTCGTTCAGGTTCCTGAGGTAAAAGTATGATAGTGTAAAAACAGTCTTTGCGAAATAATAAAGTGTTTTTTTATAAATCGTGAAATTTATAATATATTAGCTGGACAGGGCCCGCTCCGCTGCGCCTTCTTTTACTTTATATGGAACAAAAGTTTCCTTGGAATATTTATTTTCGACAATTAAAGATCTTTTAGTGATATACCATGGTACGAAAATAGTATATCGCTTGACTAACAGTTTAACAATATAAGTGCCTTAATCTGAATCCCATATGATCTTTATTGGTCCACGAATTTAAGTTTGGATGTAAGGTGATGTCTGATTTAGTGGTGTCTTCGGGGGAGAGGTGGTCCCCCAGATACTTGGCCCTGAAAAAATATCAGCATCGTGCTCTTGTCTCAAATACCATTTATTTAAACCCCATATTGTCATTCGCTGAAGAGGAGTTTACTGGATGAGGCGTCCCCCAAACACATGACCCCAAAGTAGGTTATCAAATTCGTTTTCTAATCTCAAATACCTTTCATTTGAGCATATTGGCATGGTCGAAAAAATTTTTCCCTTTGGGGGTGTTTTGGGAAAGGGGTGATGCCCTAAATACATGGTCCCACATTTGGAAACCAAATTCGTATTCTACTCCCAAATACCTTTATTTGAGCTCCATATTGCGATGGTTAGTAAAAAATTGCTGATTGTGGGGTATTATGGGAAAGGGGTAGACCCCCAGAAAATTGGTCCCGAAAATGGATATCAATTCTTGCTCTTCCCACCAATACCTTTCATTTGAGCCCCACATTGTCATGGTCGTTAAATATGCCCGATTTAGGGTTGTTTTGGGGAGTAGGGTGGTCCCCCAAATACTAAGCCCTAAAAATATATCAGCAACATGCTCTATTCTCATATATCTATTGTATATATCATTTATTTGAACCCCATATTGCCATTGCCCTCAAAATTGGATATCAAATTCGTTTTCTAATCTCATTTAAACTCCTTATTGCAAAAGTCAGCAAATATGGTTTGGGGTATTGGCCCTAAAAACTATGAATATTTAGTTGCCCTCTCTTTAGGACCCAACTTGTCTTGGTGAGCAAATACGTCCTATTTGGGGGTTGTCCGCTAGACAGTTGGCCCCTAATGTTGATATCAGATACGTGGTCCACTCCCACATACCTTTAATTTGAGCCCCATATTTCCATAGGTATTTCGGTATATCGGCAAACATGACCGGCTTGGGGGGTGTTTTGGGGGATGGATGGGCGGCCACTCAGTGAGTTGGCCTTGAAAATATATATCGGATTCGTGTTCTACTTTAAAAGCCCTCATATTTGAGCCTCATATTGCAAAAGTCAGAAAATAATTCCTATTTGGGTGGTGTTGTGGAGGTGGGGTGGCTACATAGACACTTTTCCCAAACATTGATATCAGATTCGTGCTTTACTCCCAAAGACCTTCCATTGAGCCCCATATGGCTATGGTCGTAAATTTTTCCCCTTTTTTGGGGAGAGGCTGCCCCCCAAACACTTGGTCCCATATTTGGATATAAGATTCAAATTCTACACTCAAATACCTTTTATTTAAGACCCATATTCCCATAAGTCCTGTTTGGGGGGTGTTTTGGGGAAGGGGTCCACCCCCCTTCGTTAAATTGGCTTAGATCGGTCCAGATTTAGATTTGGATATAGCTGCCATATAGACCGATCCTCCGGTTAAGGGTCTTAGGCCCACAAAAGCCACATTTATTATCCGATTTTGATGACATTCGGGACAGTGAATTGTGTAAGGTCCATCGACATCCTTCGTTAATTTGGCTCAGATCGGTCCAGATTTGGATATAGCTGCCATATGGATCGATCCTCCGATTTATAGTGTAAGGCCCATAAAAGCCACTCATTATCCGATTTTACTGAAATTAGGGACAGTGAGTTGTGTTAGGCCCTTTGACATATTTCTTCAATTTGGTCCAGATCGGTTCAGATTTGGATATAGCTGCCATATAGACCGATATCTAGTTTTTTTTTTTTGGCACCGTAAAAGACGCATTTATTGTCCGATGTCGCTGAAATTTGACACAGTGAGTTTGGTTAGGCTCATCGACGTCCTTATTAAATTTTCCCCAGATCGGTCCAGATTTACATATAGCTGCCATATAGATCGATCTCTCGATTCAAGGTTTAGGGCCCATAAAAGAAGCATTTATTGTCCGATTTCGCCGGAATTTGGGACAGTGCTTTGTGGTAGGCTTTTGGACATGTTTATGCAACTTGGCCCAAATCGGTTCAGATTTGGATATAGCTGCCATGTAGAACGATATCTCGATTTAAAGTCTTGGCCCCATAAAAGGCGCATTTATAATCCGATTTCACTGAAATTTGACACAGCGACTTATGTTCGGCTTTTCGACATCAGTGTCGTATATAGTTCAGATCGGTATGAGGCATATGAGTATAAGGTATGTAATTTTCATCGAATTTTGATGAAAGGTGGTTTACATATATACCCGAGGTGGTGCGTATCCAAAGTTCGGCCCGGCCGAACTTAACGCCTTTTTACTTGTTATATATAAGATATCTAAAAATAAACCGATCATACGGATGTCGAAAAGCCTAAAACAAGTCAGTGTCAAATTTCAGTGAAATCGGATTATAAATGCGCCTTGTATGGGGCCAAGACTTCAAATCGAGATGTCGATCTATATAGCAGTTATATGTAAATCTATACCGATTTAGGCCAAGTTTTGAGAAAAATGTCGCCATGTCCGTCCGTCTGTCTGTTGAAATCTGAAAATCTGAATTTTTGCACAGATTCTTTTTTTTGTCCATAAGCAGGTTAAGTTCGAAGATGGGGTATATCGGACTATATCTTGATATAGCCCCCACATAGACCGATCCGCCGAATGAAATTTGGTAAAGTGGGTTGTGTTAGGCCCCTCGAAATCATTTTTCAATTTGGCCCAGCTTATTTAAGGTTTTGGGGCCATAAAAGGTATATATTTTTCGATGTCGCTGAACTTTGGGACAGTGAGTTGTGTCGACATTTCGACATTTGTCTTCAATTTGGCTCAGATCGTTCTAGATTTGGATGTAGTTGCCATACAGACCGATCTCTCGATTTAAGATCTTGGGTCCATAAAAGGAGCAATTATTGTCCGATGTCGCCAAAATTTTGGACAGTGAGTTGGGTTGTGGTCTTCGATGTCTTTCTGCAATATGGCAAAGATCGGTCCAGATTTGGATATAGCTGCCATATAGACCGATCTCTCGATTTAAGGTCATGGGTCCATAAAAGACGCATTTATTTTCCGATCCCGCCGAAATTTGCGACCGTGAGGTGTGGTAGGCTTTTTGACATCCGTGGCGCATATGGTTAAGATCAGTTTATTTTTAGATATAGCTACTAAAAAGACCAAAATTTGTTGTACACAATTTACCAATGACTTGTACTTATTAGTTTTTCGGCGACATCGAAAAATATATGCATTTTTATGGGCCCAAAACCTTAAATCGAGAGATCGGTATATATGGAAGCTATATTCGAATCTGGACCGATCTGAGCCAAATTGAAGATGGATGTCGAAAGCCTTACATAACTCACTATCCCAAATTTCGGCGTCATCGGACGATAAATGCGCTTTTTATTGGCGAGAAATCTAGACCGATCTGTGCCATATTGCAGAAGAATGTAGAGGGGCTTCATTTACCTCACTGTCCCAAATTTCGGCGACATCCAAATCTGAACCGATCTGGGTCATATTAAAGAAGGATGTCGAAGGGCCTAACGCAACTCACTGTCCCAAATTTTGGCAAAATCTTACAATAAATGCGCCTTTTATGGCCCCAAAACCTAAAATCGAGAGATCGGTGTATATGGCAGCTATATCCAAGTCTGAACCAAATAGAAGAAAATTGTCAAGGGCCTAACACAACTCACTGTCCCAAATTTCAGCAAAATCGGATAATAAATGTGGCTTTTAGGGCCTAAGACCCTTAACCGGCGGATCGGTCTATATGACAGCTATATCAAGATATAGTCCAGTATAGCCCATCTTCGAACTTAACCTGCTTATGGACAAGAAAAAAGTATCTGTGCAAAGTTTCAACTCAATATCTCTATTTTTAAATACTGTAGCGACTGTAGTTTCAACAGACAGACGGACGGACATGCCTAGGTGGTCTTAGATTATTACGCTGATCAGGAATATATATACTTTATAGGGTCCGAAATGGATATTTCGATGTGTTGCAAACGTAATGACAGCAATGACAACACCACCATCGGTGGTGTGTATAAAAATAATTCCACAAACAACCGGCATTTAGCGCCATTTACTGGCTATTTCAATCGGATCAATTAAATCCATTTGAAAACAGCCAGTAAATAGCGATAACTTAAATGTTAGTACTACTACTCACTTGGAGTGTCTTAACGACTATAACATTGGTCATCATGTGGTAGTTGTCTACAAATGAGTTACATGACTACCTATTAAATAGTCATCATTGAGTCTTTTTGGAGGCCAACGTAGCGCAAAGGTTAGCATGTCCGCCTATGACGCTGAACGCCTTGGTTCGAATCCTGGCGAGACCATCAGAAAAAAAAATTCAGCGGTGGTTTCCCCTTCTAACGCTGGCAACATTTGTGAGGTACTGTGCCATGTAAAACTTCTCTCCAAGGAGGTGTCGCACTGCGGCACGCCTTTCGGACTCGGCTATAAAAGGAAGGCCCCTTATTATTGAGCTTTAACTTGAATCGGACTGCACTCACTGATATTTGAGAAGTTTGCCCCTTTTCCTTAGTAGAATGTTCATGGGCAAACTTTGCAAATTTGCATTTAGTCTTTTTATACCCTACACCACCACTGTGGTACAGGGTATTATAAGTTTGTGCATTTGTTTGCAACGCTAAGAAGGAGAAGATCTAGACCCATTGAAAAGTATACCGATTGACTCAGAATCTATTTCTAATTCGATTAAGACATGTCCGTCCGTCTGTGAGTCAATGTATTCTTGTCATCAAAGTGCAGGTCGTATTTGTAATCCAATCATCACAAAATTTTGCACATATCAGTTCTTTGGCCCAAGGACGAACGCTATTGATTTTGGTAAAAATCAGTTCAGATTTAAAACCAAAATGGACGCGGTAATTAAAATTTTCAAACGATCTACATAAAATTTGGCACGGATTGTTTTTTTACAGATTTTATAATATATGCAAAATTTTATCAAAATCGGTTTAGATTAAGATATAGCTCCCATATATATGTATCGCCCGATTTGCACTTAAATGACCGTAGATGCCAATATTTTCAACCGATTTGCACAAAATTTGGCACGGGCTATTTCGTTACTGATTTTAACATATCCGCAAGATTTCATCAATATCGGTTTAGATTAAGATATAGCTCCCATATATATGTATCGCCCGATTTACACTTAAATGGCCGTAGTAGCCAATATTTTTAACCGATTTGCACAACATTTGGCACGGACTATTTCGTTACTGATTTTAACATATCTGCAAAATTTGCACTTAAATGACCGTAGTAACTGAAATTTTCAACCGATATGCACAAAATTTGGGGCGAGGGTCCACCACTTCCAATATCAACAAAATATATAGCCTACTAGCCGAACCGGTCCCGCTCCGCTGCGCCTTCTTTAACTCTCTAATATCTTTTTAGGGTGGGGACACTTCACCATGAATGCGGATATCGAATTCGTGCCATTGTAGCCTATGATGCTGAACGCGTTCGAATCCTGGCGAGAACATCGAACAAAGCGGAGTTTATAAGCACTTAAAGTTGGCGACATTTGCGAGGTGCAATGCCATGCATGGTAATTTTAAAAATTTTCCCCAAAGAGGTCTCGCACGGGACGCCGTTCGGACTCGGCTATAAAAAAAGTTTCCTTATCATTGAGTTAAAACTTGAATCGGAAAGCAATTATTGCTGGGTACTTAAACCCAAATTTTAATACCATATTCGTGTTCTGGTCTCCAAAACTTTTCATTTGATACCCTTATGTGCTCATCGGACCACTTTCGGATATGGGTGGCGTTTTTGCGGTAAAGGGGAGGGTCCGCCTCCACCCGATATCTAAAAACTATATAGCCTTTGTTTCCTTCCAGACAAAGGTACACAATCTATGAAAATTTTAAGAAAATCAAAGTCATAATGGGTCTTATGGCGTTTTTGAGGGGTGGCACGACCCCCTATACCTCGATCTGATTTTGAATGCCACATTCGAAATCTACTCCCGAATACCTTTCATTTGAGCCCCATATTGAAATAAATGTCCAATATGTCTGTTTGGGGCAGCCCGATGGGTGCTTAAACTCAAATTTTAAAACCATATTCGTATTCTACTCTCCAATATCTTTAATTTGATACCTATATTGTCCCAATCGGTCCTTCCAGACCATCCTACACAATATGCGAAAAATTAGAGAAAATCGATTCTGCCGAGTCCAATATATCCGTGATTGGCTAATGTGCCCATTTTGGGCGTTTATGTGGGGGTGACGTAACCCCCTATACTTCGACATGAATTTCTATGCCTGATTCGTTACCTACTCCCGCATACTTTTCATTTGATACCCATATTGTCCTCAACGGTCCACTTTTGATTTTGGATGATGTTTTTGGGGTAACGTTGGAGGGTCCGCCCCTTCCGTTCTCAATAAATTATAAAGCCTATCCTTCTTCCTGACCATATTCGTAATCTACTCCCGAATACCTTTAATTTGAGTCCCATATTTTCATGATCGTCAAATGAACCTATTTTGAGGGGTTTTGGAGCTGGAGCGGCCCCCAAGTACTTGGACCGTACTTTTATTATCAAATTCGTATTCTACTCTTGAATAAATTTAATTTGAATCCCATATTGTTCCGATCGGTCCACTTTTATTTTTGGGTAGTACTTTTGGGGTAAGGGGGAGGGTCAGCCCCCCTCCCGATAAGGAAACAATTTTATAGTCTATTTTTTCTTCCTTCCTTCTGTGAAAATTTCAAGGTAATCGGTTCAGCCGTTTTTGAGTCTATATGGAACAAACAAACAAACCGACAAACAAAAAAACAAACAACAAAAAATACATACAAATAAACAAACAAACAAAAAAACAAATAAAAAGGCGTGAAATTCGGCAGGGCCGAACTTTGGATACCCACCACCTCGGGTATATATGTAAACCAGCTTCAATAAAAATCCGGTGTAAATTGCATACCTTATGGCCCATAGCAGTTATATCGATATATGTTCCGATTTGGACCAAATACTAATAGGTACAAGTCATTGTTCAATTGTATATAACAAAATATTGGTCTTTTTAGTAGCTATATCTGAAAATAAACCGATCTGAACCATATACGACACAGATGTCGAAAAGCCTAACATAAGTCACTGTGTCAAATTTTAGCGAAATCGGATTATAAATGCGCCTTTTATGGGGCCAAGACTTTAAATCGAGAGATAGGTCTATTTGACAGCAATATGCAAATCTTGATCGATGTAGACCAAATTGCAAAAATATGTGGAGGGGCTTAACATAACTCTCTGTCCCAAATTTCTGCAATATCGGAAAATAAATGCGCCTTTAATGGGCCCAAAACTTAAAATCGAGAGATGGACCGATCTGAGTGAAATTAAAGAAGGATGTCGAAGGGCCTTATACAACTCACCCTAATTGCGGCGATATCGGACAATAAATGCGCTTTTTATGGCCCCAAAACCTATACCGAGAGATCGGTCTATATGGCAGCTATATCCAAATCTGGACCGATCTGTGCCATAATCCAGAAGTATGTCAAGGGGCTTAATGTAACTCACTGCCCTAAATTTCAGCAAAATCGGATAATAAATGTGTCTTTATGGACCTAAGACCCTAAATCGGAGGATCGGTCTATATGGCAGCTATATCCAAATTTGAATCGATCTGAGCCAAATTGATAAAAGATGTCGAAGAGCCTAACGCAATTCACTGTCCCAAATTTCAGCAAAATCGGTTAATAAATGTGGCTTTTATGGGCCATAGACCCTAAATCGGAGGATCGGTCTATATGGGGGCTATATCAGGATATAGTCCGATATAGCCCATCTTTGAACTTAACCTGCTTATGGAAAAAAAAATAATCTGTGCAAAGTTTCAGCTCAATATCTCTATTTTTGAAGACTGTAGCGTGATTTCAACAGACAGACTGACGGACATGTCTAGATCGTCTTAGATTTTTACGCTGATCAAGAATATATATACTTTATAGTGTCGGAAATGGATATTTCGATGTGTTGCAAACGGAATGACAAAATGAATATACCCCCATCCTTCGGTGGTTGGTATAAAAAAAGGCAATTATTAATCATATATGGTTTAGGTGTCGAGAGGCTTAATGCAATAGTCCCATATTTCATTTTATGTGCTTCAGACGCTAAATCGGCAGATCGGTCCATATAGCATCTATATCGGTCGGTATCGCAGCTATAGCTAACTATGGTCCAAATAGGGTCGGATATCGAGATTATTACAACGGCTCACTGTAGATCGGTCTATATGGCAGCTGTATCTAAATATAGCCCAATCTGGACCATATTCAAGACAGATATCGGAAATCTTAATACAATTCACTCTTTTAAATCTCAGGGAGCTCCGGTAATAAATGCGATAGTTATGGGCCGAATACTCAAAATCGGCCGAGCGGTTCAAATGGCAACTATATGCAAATATAGCCCAATCTGGACAATATTTGGTCCTGATTTGACGGGAATTAAACTCTCTGTCGCAAACCCAGCAAAATCGGGTAATAAAATGCCTCTGTTATGGACTTATGGTCCTAAATAGGTAGATTAGTCCATATGGTAGCTATAAAGCATACTGTTCCAAATTTCAGCGAAATCGGGTAATATATGCGCCTGTTATGGACTTAAGACCCCATATCTGCATATTGGTAGCAAGAGCTACGTGCGGTCTAAGGGCTGGTCGCATCAATGGGCCGTACTTCTTCAAAGATGGTGCGAATCGTAACGTAACTGTGAATGTGTGCGCTATCGTGAGATGATGTCCAACTTTTTTTGCCTAAAATGCAAGAGGTTGAAGACGGTACACACACGCCACGTAGCACGCGTAACAATGGACTTATTGAGAGGCGAGTTCGGTGAACACTTTATTTCATGTTCGGGACCGGTCAATTTGCCGCTTAGATCGTGCTATTTAACGCTCTTATGCTATTTTTTGTAGTGTGGGGCTATGTTAAATCTCATGTCTATACAGATAAGCCCGTTTCAATTGACGCATTGTTAGACAACATTGAAGAATTTATTCGTGAGATACCGGCCGAAATGTTGGAAAGAGTATGCAAAAGGCAAAAAAGGATATAAGAAAAGGTTTGCTCCGGTTTGGACCACAATTAAATTACATGTTGGAGACCTGCGTAAAATGTCAGCCAATTCGAATAAGAATTTCGCCCTTTGGGGGCTCAAGAAGTAAAATAGAGAGATCGATTTATATGGGAGCTTTATCAAAACACGAAACGATATGACCCATTTACAATACCAATCGACCTACACTAATAAGAACTACTTGTGCAAAATTTAAAGCGGCTAGCTTTACTTCTTCGGAAGTTAACGTGCTTTCGACAGACTGACGGACGGACGGACGGACAGACGGACGGACATGGCTAGATCGACATGAAATGTCGCGACGATCAAGAATATATATACTTTATGGGGTCTCAGACGAATATTTCGAGTAGTTACAAACAGAATGACGAAATTAGTATACCCCCCATCCTATGGTGGAGGGTATAATAATATATGAATAATATGAAGGCCGATTAGGAAAGAATACGACAGAAAAAAAGGCTCGGTAGTACAGTACACTTTTTACCCTCAAATTGGGATAGACATAGGAGCAACTGCGGATCTTTAAGAATGTGGTATCTCAAATGGTCGCTTTGAAATATGATTTTGAACGTAGATAACCAATACAAAACAAGTAAAAGCGTGCTTAGTTCGGCCGGGCCAAATCTTATATACCCTCCACCATGGATTGCATTTGTCGAGTTCTTTTCCCGGCATCTCTTCTTAGGCAAAAAAGGATATAAGAAAAGAGTTGCTCTGCTATTAAAACGATATCAAGATATGGTCCGGTTCGGACCACAATTAAATTATATGTTGGAGACCTGTGTAAAATTTCAGCCAATTCGTATAAGAATTGCGCCCATTGGGGCTCACGAAGTAAAATAGAGAGAACGATTTATATGGGATCTGTATCGGGCTATAGACCGATTCAGACCATAATAAACACGTTTGTTGATGGTCATGAGAGGATCCGTCGTACAAAATTTCAGGCAAATCGGATAATAATTGCGACCTCTAGGGGTCAAGAAGTCAAGATCCCAGATCGGTTTATATGGCAGCTATATCAGGTTATGAACCGATTTGAACCTTATTTGACACAGTTGTTGAAAGTAAAAATAAAATACGTCATGCAAAATTTCAGCCAAATCGGATAGGAATTGCGCCCTCTAAAAGCTCAAGAAGTCAAATCCCCAGATCTGTTTATATGACAGCTTTATCAGGTTATGGACCGATTTCAACCATACTTGGCACAGTTGTTGGTTATTATAACAAAACACTTCGTGCGAAATTCCATTCCATTCGGATAAGAATTGCGCCCTCTAGAGGCTCAAGAAGTCAAGACCCAAGATCGGTTTATATGGCGGCTATATCAGGTTATGAGCCGATTTAAACCATACTTGGCACAGTTGTTGGGTATCTTACCAAACACGTCGTGCGAAATTCCATTCCATTCGGATAAGAATTGCGCACTCTAGAGGCTCAAGAAGTCAAGACCCAAGATCGGTTTATATGGCAGCTATATCAGGTTATGAACCGATTTGAACCATACTTGGCACAGTTGTTGGGTATCATAACAAAACACGTCGTGCAAAATTTCATTCCAATCGGATAAAAATTGCGCACTCTAGAGGCTCAAGAAGTCAGGACCGAAGATCGGTTTATATGGCAGCTATATCAAAACATGGACCGATATGGCCCATTTACAATACCAACCGACCTACAGTAATAAGAAGTATTTGTGCAAAATTTCAAGCGGCTAGCTTTACTCCTTCGGAAGTCAGCGTGCTTTCGACAGAGAGACGGACGGACGGACGGATGGACGGACGGACGGATGGACGGACGGACGGACGGATGGACGGACGGACGGACAGACAGACGGACGGACGGACAGACGGACGGACATGGCTAGATCGACATAATATGTCGCGACGATCAAGAATATATATACTTTATGGGGTCTCAGACGAATATTTCGAGTAGTTACAAACAGAATGACGAAATTAGTATACCCCCCATCCTATGGTGGAGGGTATAAAAATTGGATTAAGCAGATGAACCCTTTGAGGCGCAGTCACGTTCAACATTTGCATGAAATTATCTTCAAATACTAAATTATATAGACTATACTATCGATTAAAATTAGGATTTCATGCATTTTTCTGAATCACCCTTTACTTTGTAAAGTCGAAAATTGATATTTCGATGTATTGCAAAAGGAATGACTTAATAAATATTGTCCTGTCGGTCTACGCCAGACGTAAATCCAACAACGAATGAAATAATTTTCTGAACAAAATAAACAGAAGTCCAAAAACAAATACAAAATATATATTTTCAATAATATTATAGAAATTAAATTTCGACATTTTCTATGCAAGAAATCGTTGACAACTGTTTTGTAAAGAATAAAATTACAACAAAATTTTTTTTTATGCAATAAAATTTTGAAACATTATTTCCGAATGTAAAATTTTGATAAAATTTCATATTCAAATAACATCATGATTATATTTTCAGAAAAAATCAAATAATTCTCACTGAGATTTTCTCAAAAAATTCTAATTCAAATCAAATCCGCTTGGTAACCCTGGTTCTATTGTATCGACATCTCATTAAAATGCATTGGTATCTGTTGTATACCTTGGTTAAGCTTAACATTTTGCTTACATTTATGGCGTTCATGCGGTTTGATGCCACAATGCAAAAAAAAAAAAAAACGGATTTTTCCCGCAAATGCTCTAAAGTCACAAAACTTTCTTTCCCATTGGCAAAAGAGGTGAATTTTTATGCTACAGCACTTCAAGTACCCTGCTCTATTCTTCATACAGCTCAACGAAATCCTTTTCATTTCAGGCAGTTGTTTACATACTGTGATTATCCCTAGGGTACCCTCTTATGCAAATACAGAGGAGGAGCAGCAGATATGTATCTACCAAATATTTCGCCGCTTTTTGCTGTTGTGGTTGTTGTTGTTGTTAATATTGTAACACGGATGTAGTGCGATGCTGTATTGTCTATTGAAATTATCAACAGTTGCCAATACTTGAGCAAAGCATTTGAATGCTTTGCCTTTTGGGACCAACATCATGGGGTTCGAGAGTGGATTGCGTCGTTTTAGCGAAATGCCAATGCGGGACACGTATGCCAAGAAGAAAGCAAATATTTTCTAAACGTTATTGAATTGTGGCTTTTCGTCTATATGTTGTGAGGAAACCTTCAGCCCAATCCAAGATGAAACTAAGCTTTCAGAATGTTGTGAAATTGAATTTCGCTTGAAAGGCCTCCTTTGTTTTCTTTGGCATTTGTTTCCCCTCTCTGTCTCTCTTTCCCACTCACTCGAACTCTTGACATTACCCTTAACGGAAGTGTTGACTGCTTGAAGGCCAAGATTTGTAAATATTCGTTTAGTACACATACCGGGAAAATGAATTGTGTATGCAAATTAGATTTAAAGTTTAGCTAACTATTAAATCGTTGAAAACCAATGCAAAAAGTACAGATTTAAAAGTTTTATGTTGCTTGGAAAATTTGGAGATCAACAATACGTCTAGAAAAAACAAGCAACAAATTAAAAGAATTGTTGACAGTTAAGGATGTACAAAAATCCGGAAATCAGTTGCAAAACAAAAATATCCTTTTACGATTTGTTTGACGAACCGCAAATAAAATCAATCATACATTGTGAACAAAAAAGATTTCAAAAATAGACAATAAGAAGATTTGAAGATGACGACTCTTAAACAGAGCCAGTAGTGGTCTAGGGAGCTTTTAAGGACAAACCGATTTCCAACAAAAAAACAAACAAATTATTGGAAAATCTTATTACCCATGGAATAACGAAAGAGTGAGAGAGCCAGTAAGAGTAGTAATATTGGAGAGAGTAATTGAGGGAGTAACATAGGGAATATTAAAGAAAGTAAGTAACATATCAATCAGAGCATTATGTATCTGGGGAATAGAGGGAGCACGCATGCGAGAGTATAGCAAGAAACATCATCATTGTGAATGACATACGGAGTTATAGAATGGCTGACACAAAAATCAATAGTGTGAATGATCATAGAATATACTCGTTTAACGGGATTAGAGTGGAGGAACTCTAAAGGTAGTGATGTAAGAAGTTTAAAGAAAAGTGAGGAAATGAAAACCGTATTGAAATGTGAGAATATAACGCAAAACCTAAAGGAATGCGCATCGAAATGAAGCACAAAATTAAATTTATACCCACGAAAGTGGGTATGAATTTCGAACTATTCTCCTCAACACCTTTTATTTGAGCCCCACATTGACGTGGTCGGTAAATATGCTCGATTTGGGGGTGTTTTGGGGAGTTGGGTGGTATCCCAAAACACTAACCCCTGTAAATATATCAGCATCGTGCTCTACTCTCCAATATCATTTGTTTGAACTGCATAGTGCCTTTTGCCTCAAATTGAATATCAAATTCGTTTTCTAATCTCAAATACTATGAACCCCTTATAGCAAAAGTCAGCAAATATGGCCGGTTTGGGGTATGGACCCTAACTATCAATATCGAGATTCACGCCCTTTAATGCCCAAATTGTCATGGTGAGCAAAGCCGTTCCATTTGGGGTTGTTTTGGAGGAGGGACGTTTCCTAGGCAGTTGATCCCGAATTTTGATATCAGATTCGTGGTTTACTTCCAAAGACCTTTCATTTGAGCCCCATATTGCTATGGTTGTAAGTTTGTCCTCTTTTGGGGTATTTTTGGGAGGGGCGGCCCCCCAAACACTTGACCCCACATTTGGATATCATATTCGTATTCTACACTCAAATACCTTTTATTTATGCCCTATATGGCAATGGTCAGTAAATAAGTCCTATTAGGAGGGTGTCCTGATATGGGGGCCCCATAGACACAATTTACCGAATATTGATACCAGATTTCTGCTTTACTTCCAAAGACCTTTCATTTGAGACCCATATTGCTATGGTCGTAAATTTGTCCTCGTTTTGGAGGGGTGGACCCGCAGAAACTTGGTCTCACATTTGGATATCAGATATGTTTTGTTTTCCTAAATAACTTTCATTTGAGTCCCATATTGTCGTGATTGGTCTAAATATATATTTGGTAGGTTTTAGGGTGGGGCCGTCCCCCTAGGTACCCCATCCGAAATCTGGATACCAAATTATTATTTTTAGAGTACTATAAGAGATCACACAAAATTTCGCTTAAATCGCTGCACCTTCACCAAAATCTCGTGTTTCTGAAAATTAGGGCAAGGGGAGGGTCCGCCCTCCTTTCAGATATCAAAAAATTTAGTACCATATTTTCACCACGGGCTCATTATGTTTTTGAGTGTATAAGGAACACACAAACAAACAAACATACCCACAAACAAACACAATTGATTTTTATACTCACCACCGAAGGATAGGGGTATATTTATTTTGTCATTCCGTTTGCAACACATCGAAATATCCATTTCCGACCCTTTAAAGTATATATATTCTTGATCAGCGTAAAAATCTAAGACGATCTAGACATGTCCGTCCGTCTGTCCGTCTGTCTGTTGAAATCACGCTACAGTCTTTAAAAAAAGAGATATTGGGCTGAAATTTTGCACAGGTTCTTTTTTTTTGTCCATAAGCCGGTTAAGTTCGAAGATGGGCTATATCGGACTGTATCTTGATATAGCCCCCATATAGACCGATCTGCCGATTTAGGGTCTTAGGCCAATAAAAGCCACATTTATTATCCGATTATGTTGACATTTAAGACAGTAAGTTGTCTTAGGCCCTTCGACATCCTTCGTCAATTTGGCGTAGATCGGTCCAGATTTGGATAAAGCTGACATATAGACCGATCCTCAGATTTAAAATTTAAATAAAAGCCACATTGATTATCCGATTTTGCTGAAATTTGGGACAGTGAGTTGTGTTAGGCCTCTCGACATCCTTCATCAATTTTGCCCAGATCGGTTTATATTTGGATATAGCTGCCATATATACCGATCCTCCGATTTTGGGTCTTGGCCCATAAAAGGCGCAATTTATTGTCCGATGATGCCTAATTTTGGGATAGAGAGTTGAGTTAAGCCCCTCCACATATTTCTGCAATTTGGTCTAGATCGATTAAGATTTGCATATAACTGTCATATAGACCGATATCTCGATTTTAAGTCTTAGAGCCAAAAAAAGCGCATTTATAATCCAATTTAACTGAAATTGGACACATTGACTTATGTTAGGCTTTTCGACATCCATATTGTATATGATTCAGATCGGTTTATTATTAGATATAGCTACTAAAAAGACCAATATTTTATTATACATAATTGAACAATGACTTGTATTTATTAGTATTTGGTCCAAATCGGAACATATATCGATATAACTGCTATGGAATATAAGGTATACAATTTTCACTGGATTTTGATGAAAGGTGGTTTATACATATACCAGAGGTGGTGGGTATCCAAAGTTCGGCCTGGCTGAACTTAACGCCTTTTTACTCGTTAACTCTCTAATTATACCCTCCACCATAAGATGGGGGGTATACTAATTTCGTCATTCTGTTTGTAGCTACTCGAAATATTCGTCTGAGACCCCATAAAGTATATATATTCTTGATCGTCGTGACATTTTGTGTCGATCTAGCCATGTCCGTCCGTCTGTCCGTCCGTCCGTCCGTCCGTCTGTCTGTCGAAAGCACGCTAACTTTCGAAGGAGTAAAGCTAGCCGCTTGAAATTTTGCACAAATACTTCTTATTAGAGTAGGTCGGTTGGTATTGTAAATGGGCCATATCGGTTCATGTTTTGATATAGCTGCCATATAAACCGATCTTGGGTCTTGACTTCTTGAGCCTCTAGAGTGCGCAATTCTTATCCGATTGGAATGAAATTTTGCACCACGTGTTTTGCTATGATATCCAACATCTGTGCCAAGTATAGTTCAAATCGGTCCATAATCTGATATAGCTGCCATATAAACCGATCTTGGGTCTTGACTTCTTGAGCCTCTAGAGTGCGCAATTCTTATCCGATTGGAATGAAATTTTGCACGACGTGTTTTGTTATTATATCCAAAAAGTGTGCCAAGTATGGTTCAAATCGGTGTATAACCTGATATAGCTGCCATATAAATTGATCTTGGGTCTTGACTTCTTGAGCCTCTAGAGGGCGCAATTCTTATCCGAATGGAATGGAATTTTGCACGACGTGTTTTGTTTTGATACCCAACAACTATGCCAAGTATGGTTTAAATCGGTCCATAACCTGATATAGCCGCCATATAAACCGATCTTGGGTCTTGACTTCTTGGGCCTCAAGAGGGCACAATTCTTATCCGATTGGAATGAAATTTTGCACGAGGTATTTTGTTATGATATTCAACAACTGTGCCAAGTATGGTTGAAATCGGTCCATAAGTTGATATAGTTGTCATATAAACAGATCTGGGGATTTGACTTCTTGAGCTTCTAGAGGGCGCAATTCCTATTCGATTTGGCTGAAATTTTGCATGACGTATTTTATTTTTACTTTCAACAACTGTGTCAAATAAGGTTTAAATCGGTTCATAACCTTATATAGCTGCCATATAAACCGATCTGGGATCTTGACTTCTTGACCACTAGAGGTCGCAATTATTATCCGATATGCCTGAAATTTTGTACGACGGTTCCTCTTATGACCATCAACAAACGTGTTTATTATGGTCTGAATCGGTCTATAGCCCGATAAAGATCCCATATAAATCGTTCTCTCTATTTTACTTCGTGAGCCCCAATGGGCGCAATTCTTATACGAATTGGCTGAAATTTTACACAGGTCTCCAACATATAATTTAATTGTGGTCCGAACCGGACCATATCTTGATATCGTTTTAATAGCAGAGCAACTCTTTTCTTATATCCTTTTTTGCCTAAGAAGAGATGCCGGGAAAAGAACTCGACAAATGCGATCCATGGTGGAGGGTATATAAGATTCGGCCCGGCCGAACTTAGCACGCTTTTACTTGTTTTTTTTTAGGGTGGGGACACTTCACCATGAATGCGGATATCGAATTCGTGCCATTGTAGCCTATGACGCTGAACGCGTTCGAATCCTGGCGAGAACATCCTACAAAACGGTGTTCATCCCCTCTTAATGTTGGCGTCATTTGCGTGGTTAAATGCCATGCATGGTCATTTAAAAAATTTTCTCCAAAGAGGTGTCGAACTGTGGGACGCCGTTCGAACTCGGCTATAAAAAAAGGTCCCTTATTATTGACTTTAAACTTGAATCGGAAACCACTCATTGATGTGTGAGAATTTGCCCTTTCTCAGTCTTGGCGGTAATGTTCTTCCTTAGGATAATGTTCTCATTAGGGGTCAGACATTTCGACTGAAATATGGGTATCAAATTCGTGCTACACTTCCAAATCCCTTTAATTTGAGCTCTATATTGCCATGGTCGGTAAATATGAACCGTTTGGAGGGTGTTTTGGGGCTGGGGCGGCCACCGGCACTTTGCATATCAAATTCGTTCTTTATTCCCAACGGAAATGAAGTTCAAATTTTAATACTATATTCGTTTTCTACAATAGCTTTCTTTGATACCCTTATTGTGCCGATCGGACCACTTTCGGATATGGGTGGCGTTTTTGGGCTAAGGGGGAGGGTCCGCCTCCACCCGATAATTAAAAATTGGAAAGTCTATGTTTCCTTCCAGACAAACGTACACAATCTATAAAAATTTTAAGAAAATCAGTTCAACCAAGTATCATATAGTCATAATGGGTCTAATGGCGTTTTTGAGGGGTGTCGTGACCCCCTATACTTCGATCTGATTTTGTATGCTACATTTGACCCCCAACTACTTGGACCTCACTTTTATGTCATACTAGCTGACCCGCTGCGCTGCACCTTCTTTTACTTTACATGGAACAAAAGTTTCTTTGGAATATTTATTTTCGCATATCTTTTAGTAAAATACAATACCATGATAACTTGACTAATAGTTTAACAATATAAGTGCCTTTATCTGAATCCCATATGATCTTTATTGGTCTACGAATTTAAGTTTGGATGTAACGTTACTCCATTCTTAAAATACTTCATTTCAGCCCGATATTCTCATGATTTCTGATTTAGTGGTGTTTTAGGGGGAGAGGTAGTCCCCCAGATACTTGGCCCTGAAAAATATCAGCATCGTGTTCTTCTCTCAAATACCATTTATTTCAACCCCATATTGCCATGGGCTTAAGAGGAGTTTACAGGATGAGGCGTCCCCCAAATGCATGGCCCCAAAATAGGTTATCAAATTAGTTTTCTAATCTCAAATACCTTTCATTTGAGCCACATATTGGCATGGTCGAAAATTTTTCTCCTTTTGGGGGTGTTTTGGGAAAGGGGCGATGCCCTAAATACATGGTCCTACATTTGGATATCAAATTCGTATTCTACTCCCAAATACATTTATTTGAGCCCCATATTGCGATGGTCAGTAAAAAATTGCTGTTTGTGGGGTATTTTGGGAAAGGGGTAGACCCCAGAAAATTGGTCCCGAAAATGGGTATCAATTCTTGCTCTACCCCCCAATACCTTTCATTTAAGCTCAACATTGACATGGTCGGTAAATATGCCCGATTAAGGGGTGTTTCGGGGATTGGGGTGGTCCCCCAAACAATAAGCCTCGAAAATATATCAGCATCGTGCTCTATTCTCATATATCTATATATCATTTATCTGAACCCCATATTGCCATTGCCTTCAAAATTGGATACTAAATTCGTTTTCTAATCTCATTTAAACTTCTTATTGCAAAGTCAGAAAATATGTCCGGTTTGGGTATTGGCCCTAAAAACTATAAATATTTAGCTCCACTCTCTTTAAGACCCAAATTGTTTGGGTGAGCAAATACGTCCTATTTTGGGGTTGTTATGATGGTGGGACGTCCGCTAGACAGTTGGCTTCTAATGTTGATATCACGTACGTGGTCTACTCCCACATGCCTTTAATTTGAGCCCCATATTTCCATAGTCGGCAAAAATGACCGGCATGGGGGGTGTTTTGGGGGATGGGCGGCCACTCAGTGAGTTGGCCTTGAAAATATAAATCGGATTCGTGTTTAACTTTAAAAACCCTCTTATTTGAATCTCATATTGCAATAGTCAGAAAATACTTCCTATTTGAGTGGTGTTGTGGGGGTGGGGTGGCTCCATAGACACTTTTCCAGAATATTGACATCAAATTCGTGCTTTATTCCCAAAGACATTTCATTTTGCTATGGTCGTAAATTTGTCCCCTTTGGGGGATGTTTTTGGTGAGGTATGGCCTCACAAACACTTGATCCTATATTTGGATATCAGATTCGTATTCTGCATTCAAATACCTTTTATTTAAGCCTCATATTCCCATGGTCAGTAAATAAGTCCTTTTTGGGGGGTGTTTTGGGAAAGGGGTGGACCCCCAGAAACGTGATCCACATTTGGATATTATATTCGTATTCTACTCGCAAATACCTTTCATTTGAGTCCCATAGTGACATGGTCGGTAAATATGTCTGACTTGGGGGTGTTTTGGGGTTTGGTGTGCTCCCCCTAGCACTTGGTCCGACAATTGGATATCAGATACGTTTTCTTATCCTAAATACCTTTCATTTGAGTCCCATATTGTCGTGATTGGTCTAAATATACATTTGGTAGGTTTTCGGGTGGGGCAGCCCGCCTATTTTATGTCGATCTAGCCGTCTGTTGGTCGAAAGCACGCAAACTTCCCAAGGTGTAAAGCTAGCCGCTTGAAATTTTGCACAAATACTTCTTATTAGTGTAGGTCGGTTGGTATTGTAAATGGGCCATATCTGTCCATGTTTTGATATAGCTGCCATATAAACCGGTCTTGGGTCTTGACTTCTTGAGCCTCTAGAGTGCGCAATTCTTATCCGATTGGAATGAATTTTCGCACGACGTGTTTTTTTACGATATCCAACAATGGTGCCAAGTATGGTTTAAATCGTGTCATAACCTGATATAGTTGCCATATAAACCGATCTTGGGTCTTGACTTCTTGAGCCTCTAGAGGGCGCAATTCTTGTCCGATGTTACTAAAATTTTGAACGTGGTGTTTCGGTATCACTTCCAACAACTGCGTCAAATACGGTTCAAATCGGTCTATGTTTTGATAAAGCTGCCGTATAAACTGATCTTTGGTCTTGACTTCTTGAGCCTCTAGAGGGCGCAATTTTTATCCGATTTGACTCAAATTTTGCACGTAGTGTTTTGGTATCCTTTCCAGTAACTGTGCTAAGTACAATTCAAATCGGTGCTTAATCTGGTATAGCTGTCATATAAACCGATCTTGGATCTTGACTTCTTGAGTCAATAGAGCGCGCAATTGTCATCCGATTTGGCCGAAATTTTGCATGAGGTGTTTTGTTATAACTTCCAATAACTGTGCGATTGCCAAAATCGGTAGATAACCTGATATAGGTGCCATATAAACCGATCTTGCGTTTTGACTTCTTGAGCCTCCAGAGGGCGTAATTCTCATCCGATTTGGAAGAAATTTTGTGCAACGGCTTCTCTTATGACCTTCAACACACGTGTATAATATGGTCTGAATCGATCAATAGCTTGATACAGCTCCCCTATAAGCCGATCTCCCGATTTTGCTTCTTGAGCCCCTACAGTTCTATCCGAATGAACTGAAATATTTCACAATAGCTTATTCTTATTCAATATTCTTTGTTTGCCTAAAAAGAGATACTGCGCATAGAACTCGACAAATGCGATCCATGGTGGAGGGTATATAAGATTCGGCCCGGCCGAACTTTGCACCCTCCTACTTGTTTCTCCTACAGTTACAACACCACTACCCCTTCGACAACGTTAGATTCTATATTTTCCTTGTAGTCATTGAACGTCTTTCTTATGTTACCGCAAAAGAAAAAACGCAAAATTTCTAAATCGGCAAAAAAAATTATTTTTCTTCTTTTCTTCACAGCTGCAATATTATCTAACAAATTTGAATATAGATCGCTTTGGTTAATGTTAGGCCAAAAGGAGAAGACATTCAAGTAAATAAGGTAATTTGTGTAAATAATATATGGCTCCCTAGACTAAGACAATGACTGGCTCACGGGCAATGTTCGGATATGGGTAAAATGAAAAACAACAGCATTTAGCAAAACAACTTCAGGAAAATCTTTTTGGGGGGTTGGAGAGAATTTAAATTCCGAACAAAACTGTTAGACGAAAAAAAAGGAAGACGAAATAGCTGACAGGCTATATGTCCGAAATAAAATTAGCATATATGATGCCATAGATAAAGGCTTTACCACACATAGATAAAGGCCGACCTTAAGGCAATAGTTATGATGAACTCGTAATGCCAGAAAGTTAAAAACATCAAGGTGTTTAGGGAGAAAGGGAAACTAAGGTAAGGGTGTGCAAACTTTAATATTTTCCCAAAAAAGGAAAAGTTCTTAAGCTTCAAGAACAACCTGTTTTACTTATTCCAAAAATAAAATCTGTAAAAGCCTTATCCTAAAATTTCCCATAGAAATTCAAGGCCTCCCACACCAATCATGGAAATCTCAACACAAACTAACAAACTTGCAAAACATGAAAGCCATGCTAAAAGGATATAAAACTCTATGTAAATGTTGCCGTATGCCTTTGCCATTGCTTTTGGGGATAAACAACAATGGCAAGCTCCTTAGAAACAGATGTGTCCTTAATCTGAATCTACTCAACATCGAAGTTGGTGCCACAGCATAACAAAGCAAACTAAATCTCTTTGCAAGAATTCTGAATCAATTGATTTCATACTTTGTACCCACCATCACAGGGGTATATTCATTTAGTCAATCCGTTTGCAACACACCGAAATATCCATTTCCGACCCTACAAAGTATATATTGGATTGCCCAAAAAGTAATTGCGGATTTTTTAAAAGAAAGTAAATGCATTTTTAATAAAACTTAGAATGAACTTTAATCAAATAAACTTTTTTTACACTTTTTTTCTAAAGCAAGCTAAAAGTAACAGCTGATAACTGACGGAAGAAAGAATGCAATTACAGAGTCACAAGCTGTGAAAAAATTTGTCAACGCCGACTATATGAAAAATCCGCAATTACTTTTTGGGCAACCCAATATACAATATTTCGGATCGTCATAAAATTTTAAGGCGATTTAACGATGTTCGAGTGTCTGTCCGTCCGTCCGTTCGTCCGTCTGTTGTAATCACTCTACAGCCCTCAAAAATTGAGATATTGAGCTGAAATTTGACACAGATACGTCTTTTTTTTTGTTGCACCCAGGTTAAGAACTTGAACGGGCCAAATCGCACCATATTTGGATATAGCTTGTGTATAGACCGATATGATGATAATGGGTCTGATGCCCATTAAAGCTTTATTTATTACTTGATTTTGCTGAAATTTCGGACAATAATTAGATAAAGCTGCCACATATACCGATCTGCCAGTTAAGGGTCTGAAGCCCTTAATAGCTTCATTTATTACCCGATGTGACTGAAATTTGAAACAGTGTGTTTGTTGTAAGCCTCCCGACATCTGACCCAAATATGGTTTAGGACAGACCATATGTAAATATAGCTGCCATCAGGGGCAACCCACATTTTTTTGCAAAATCGAAAATTGGCAAAATACTTCTGTTGCTGTGAAATTGGTAAAGAAAACTCAATTTGTTTGCCATCGTCGGTGTCATTTGGTCATAAAGTCAGAGCGTTTTTGTACCAATTGCCAACACGCTATTAATAGGCCGATCAGTATCTTTTAAATCCTTCAAAGCGTGCTTGTCTTTGCGAATATCTTAGTTTTATGATGAAAGTTTCGGCGAATCAGCAGGTTATTGTTTGTGTCGGTCTATTACTTATACCCTACACCACCACTGTGCTATAGGGTATTATAGATATGGGCATTTGTTTGCAACGCTAAGAAGGAGAAGAGCTAGACCCATTGATAAGTATCGGTTCAGATTTGCATGTAACACCCCTACATATTTATCGCCGGATTTGCACCTATGTGGCCGTAGTAACAATAATTTTCAAACGATCTGTTTAATAGTCGGTTCAGATGTAGATATAGCTCTCATATACATATATATTTATATATTGCCCGAATTGATAATTGTAGGGTATTATATAGTCGGCTCCGCCTGACTTTTGCCTTTCCTTACTGGTTTTTGCCTTTCCTTACTGGTTTTGACATATTATGTCAATGAAAATAATAAAACGAAAATTAAAAGAAAATTCGTATAGAATTATGTGTTAGAAAAAATTTTGAGAAATGGTTGTCTTTTGGAACAATTTTTATAAAAAAAATTTTGGCAAGAAAATTAAATTAAGATTTTGGCTTCAAGAAACTTTTAATGATCTATAATCTAATAATGCTCCCATATAAACCAATTTCCCGGCTTGACTTTTTGAGCCCTTACAAGTCGCAATTTTTGTTTCATTTGGCTGAAATTTTGCATGAATTGTTCCGTCCTCACTTCCAATGACTAGGTCAAGTACGGTCCAAATCGTTCTATAACCTAATATAGCTCTAATATAAACCGATCTTACAATTTGACTTCTATAGTCGTTACAAGCTGCAATTTTTGCCGATTTGGCTGAAATTTTGCGTACGATGTTCTGTTACGACTTTGAACAACTGTGCCAAATACGGTGCAAATAAGTTTTTAAGCTAATATAGCTCCCACGTAAACTGGTCTCTCGATGATCGCTGTTGGAAAAAGTTGCACAGGGCACGCCACAGGGGGGCATTTTATCGCCACTCCTATGGGTGACCACCACAAATGACCTGTTACGGATGCTGACTGAGGAGGGATTTGCATTCGTCTGCTACGCAGACGATGTTATAATACTTCTAAGGGGTAAGGATCCGAACGAGCTATGCAGAAGGGCCGAAAGGGTCTTGCATATGGTCTGAAATATGCCTGTTCACGAGGAAGACGAAGGTGGGCGAATTTAACGCACCACGTTTCCTCAATAAGACGATTTCGATATCTGACAAGGTCAAATACTTAGGTGTGATCTTGGACAGGAAACAGAATTGGAAGAGTCACATTCAGGAGCGTACTGAGAAGGCTTACAGCTGTTGGACACTATGTAGACGGGCCGTAGTCTCGAAATGGGGCCTGAATCCAAGAAGAGTCCACTGGCTCTACAGGAGCGTGATTAGACCAATACTTATTTACGCCTCAGTAGTTTGGTGGCGGATCGATGAGGACCACTCCCACTAGGGCACTGGAGACTATTCTAAATATTCGACCAATTGACATACAGATTAAGTGTGAGGTAGCCACTGCGGCTCTGAGACTTAAGGCGATGGGAGAATGGATTAAAGATGGGAGCAGCTCATACCATCGCGGTATAATCAAGGCGACGATAACAAACCCTGGAAGGAAGTGGAGAGGTTTCCGATCGGATTCCTGATATGAACCTTAAAGTCCAGTGCGAGGCACTGCAGCCATCGCACAGTCTTGGATTGACGGAACGCTAGTACCATGACGGACCGACATGGCTAAATCGACTTAGAAGGCCAAGACGATCAACAAATATACATATATATTTTGTTGGGTCTCAGATGAATATTTCGATGTTTTACAAACGGAATGACGAAATTAGTTTATGATGGAGGGTTAAAAGAAGAAACAAATTAAGTGGCCTAGGCCGTAAGATTTTTTTTAGTGGATATGGCTAGATCGACTTAAAATGTCATGACGATCAAGAATATATATACTTTATGGGGTCTTAGACGAACATTTCGTGGAGGTTCAAACAAAATGACGAAATTAGTATACGCCCTTATAATCTTGTTTGTATGTTAGGAGGCCACCGTAGCGCAGATGTTAGCATGTCCGTCTGTGACGCTGAACGCTTGGGTTCGAATCCCACCGAGAACACCAGAATATAAAATTTTTCAGCGGTGTTTATCCCCTCCTAATTCCGGCGCAGCGCAATACCTTCTCCCCACACAGGGCAGTTCCTGCACGCCGTTCGGACTCGGCTATAAAAAGAAGGCCCTTATCATTGTGCTTAAATTGGAATCAGACAGCACTCATTGATATGTTAGAAGTTTGCCCCTGTGCCTTAATGGACAAATTTGCATTGTATGCCAGCATGTCTATGTCAGGGTCAGATTACAAGACTCCATTGCATTGTATGTTCACTATTTAGTTCTCGATTCGAAACTGAAAGACGATGAACGTCTTCTGCTGCTGCAGAAGGATGTTCTGTAGGAAGAGGGGAGTTATTCCGAAGGAAGCCCTTACGCTGAGGGAACTTGGCATGCTGAGAGAAGGCGAACACGGCCACTGCTTCATTCTGGGATATTAAACTTTTAATTTCCATTTTTTGAAATTTTGGCCAAGATTGGCTTCATTTTTTTCCGATTTACAAATACATTTGTGGTTCGATTTTGTTTTAGTGCATGATTTGTATGAGTGACAAAATTTACAATGACTTTTCTGTAATAAGCGTTAACATTCAGTAATTATATTGTAAAGTTTGGAAGACCAAAAATGTGAAAATGCCGATTTTTTTAATTTTTTTTTGTAAAGATTTATCAATAAATTAGTTTGTCTTTATTGGAAATAATTTGCTTAAGTACCTTAAATTGCTCTGTTTTGTTGGTAAAAAACTCGACCTTGTGAGAAAGGTGGATATCCCCCAGCTCACAAAGGTTACGGTCTTCATCAAGGGATGGGGCAGTAAATTTGCGACGGAACGCATGTTGGGATTCTTGGGCAAGCAAAACCAAGGTTGGGTCGCAGAGAAGTGGGAGGTCTTCCACCCTCACCTGGGAGTAGGTAGTAGAAGCCCATTTACTTAAGATTTGAAAGGCTAAGATGGGCAAAGATCCTAGTATTGAAACACCAGGCAGGACAGGGAATGGAAACCCAATAAAGCTTAACGAACAGGGATCCGACAATGGAACCATAACCGACTTTATAAAAAGTCGAAAGACTACACTAGGCAATGAACAAAAACGATGACATCAAGCAGTGCAGTGACAGGAAAGTCAATGCAGTCCAAAGAACAGGGAGCAGACGATGAGATCATCACCTACTCCCAAGATGACCATTTACTAGAGGTCCAATGATTGAGGTTATCCAGATAAACCTCCACCGGAGCGAGACTGCGACGACCTGGAAAAAAGTCTCTGGACTAAATCATATCGACTACCAATTATTTTATGCTATCACTGGTACTCGACCGAGGACCTGTGTTATTTGCCATAGAAATTTGAATTATATATTTTCCCCAGAGTTGTCAATGTCGGATGCAACAGTGGTGAGACAGGGAGACGGTAAAGCATACCTGGCATCACTTTATCTGCATTTCGACTCTTCGACACCGCCACCAACGTCGGAGCTGCAAGGGCTGGTGAGGAAAGCAAATCAGACAGGAAACGAGGTGCTAATAGGGTGCGATGCGAACTCTCACCACATTTCGTAGGGTAGCACCAACACTAATAAGCGGGGCCAAGCCCTGGCAGTGTTCTTGAATACTAACGACCTAATAACACTTAATATTGGTAACACCGCTACCTTTGTTAATACAATAGGATTAGGGAGGCGGTATTAGATGTGACGATATGTTCCGAAAATCTGATCGATTAGCTTCTGGATTGGAGGGTCTCCATGGAACACTCTTCCTCTGACCATCGCTACAGTAGGTTTAGAATAGCACGGCCAGCGCCAAATCCGATAAGCTTCCGGAATAAGTTGAAGACCAACTGGACAAAATTCGGAAGGTTACTCAGAAGAAGACTTGGGCAAGATAATTTAGATTGTCCAAGCATAGGAGAGATTGACGAGAATGTCAACAGGATTACGACTGAACTCAAACTTTAGTAGACGATATGGGAATGAGAGCAGAGACAACGGACGACATGTTGAGGCTTTTGATGAAAATCCATTTTCCACATGATACGAAGGGGCTCACGAAGATACCGGAATCTTGGAATAATGACGTTGATCAAAGGTTTATAATAACGGAATTTATGGTGAAGAAATCCTTGAGGAGCTTCAAACCATTTAAGTCACCCGGATCTGATGGGATATTTCCGGCGTTACTACAGAAAGAGGCAGACTATCTGGCGCATCGTCTGGCCAACATTTTCACAGCGTGCCCAGGACTTTCATATACTCCGAAAGCCTGGCAGGATTCAAGGGCGGTGTTTATTCCTAAGCCCGGCAAGGCAAGTTATGCGACACCAAAGGCTTACAGACCCATAAGCCTTACGTCCTTTCTACTCAAAACCATGGAACGTATTATGGACAACATGATAAAGAGAATGACATCCAGCGAACTGCTCAAATACAAACAGCATGCCTATGTCAAGGGAAGGTCGGTGGAGACTGCCATGCACGAGGTTTTGCATAAAATAGAAGAATCGTTCGATGCGAAAACGTACACACTGGCGGTATGCATTGACATCGAGGGGGCTTTTAACAATGTGCGGACCGACACACTGATCCAATCCTTAGACCAGTACCGGGTGGACCCGGTCCTTTACTCAATCAGACGATTTCGATATCTGACAAGGTCAAATACTTAGGTGTGATCTTGGACAGGAAACTGAATTGGCTCTACAGGAGCGTGATTAGGCCAATACTTACTTACGCCTCAGTAGTTTGGTGGACTGCTATGGAAAAAAGTGCAAAATAAGGACCATACAACAGGTTCAGAGAACATGTTGTCCTGGCATAGGCGGAGCGATGAGGACACGCCGACCCATTGACATACAGATTAAGTGTGAGGCAGCCACTACGGCTATGAGACTTAAAGCGATGGGAGATTGAATTGAGGATGGGAGCAGCTCATACCATCGCGGTATAATCGAGTCGACGATAGGAAACCTGGAAGGGAAGAGGTTTCCGATCGGATACCTAAGATGAAGCTTGAAGTCGAGTGCGACGCACTGCTGCCATCGGCACAGTCTTGGATTGACGGAACGCTAGTACCGCCATCAGGAAGATCATGTTAAACGGATGGATCAAAGCTGGAGGACAGAGTGGGCCTGGGGGTTCACATTGAGAACCCAGGGACTGACATCTGTTTTAGACTGCCTGACCATAATACGGTCCTGCAGGCGGAGATCCGGGCGATCACTGAATGCGTAAAGTGGCGTGGTGCTAACGCGAGGACGTCGAGTCTGAACATCTTTAAAGACAGTAAAATTGCCATAAGGGCAATAACAACCAGGTTGGTAAGGTCACGAACAATCTTGCAGCGTAAGAAGGAGATTAACGCCTTCTCTGAAGATGGGAAAATCCGCCAGCCCATAACGGAGTAAGGGGAAATGAAAGAGCGGACGATTTGGCGGTGAAGGCTAGAGGACTGCCGTCAATAAACTTGGTTAGCCCGAAGCCTTTCGGGTCGACGCAGTCCGAGTTAAGGGAGTGGGCGACGAGTGCGCATGCAACATTGTGGAATAGCGAAACGGTTGGTAGAACGGCGAAAATCCTACCGGGGAATCCAGATCGTAAGAAGACGAGTCTATTACCGCCCCAAAACTTTTTTTTATTTGACAAATTTATTGACCATGGCAATATGGGGCAGAAATAAAAAATATTTGGGAGAAAAATACGAATCTGATGTCCAAATGTGGGAAGAAATATTTAGGGGGCCGTCCTTCCTCCAAAACACCCCACAAACATTCCGATCATAGGGACTCTAATGAAAGATCTTTGGGAATAGAGCACGAATCTAATATCAACATTCCGGAAAAAGTGTCTATGGGGCCACCAGACCCCCGGAAAACTCCAAATAGGACGTATTTGCTGACCATTGAAATTTGGGGCTCAAATAAAAAGTATTTTAGTGTAGATCCCGAATCTTGAATAGACTTGGCAACTGCATCCCCTAAAACACCCCACAAAGCGGACATGTCCGCCGACTATAGAAATATGGGGCTCAAATGAAAGATATTTGGGGAGAGCACGAATCTGATATTCCGGACCAACAGCTAAGGGGACGTCCAACCCAGTTTTAAAAGCCCACCCCAAAACCGGAAATATTTGCTGACTATTGCAATAAGGGGATCAAGTGAAAGGTATTTGGGATTAGAAAATGAATTTGATATACATTTCAGGGGCCAAAAGTTTGGGAGACGCCTCATCCCATAAACTTCCCTTAAACCAATGTCATTATGGGGTTCAAACAAATGATATTTGAGAGTAGAGCTCGATGCTGATAATTTTTTAGGGATAGATGTCTGGAGACCGCCCCAAACATGAAATTGATACCCACTTTCGGGACAGATTTGGATATTTCTGGAGGTCGACCCTTTCCCTAAAACACCCCCTAAATAGGACTGATTTACTGACCATGCCAATATGAGGCTTAAATAAAAGGTATTTAGAAGTAAAATACGAATTTAATATCCAAATATGAAACCGCCGGCACCGGCACCGCCCCTCCCCCAAAACATCCCCCAAAGGGGACAAGTTTACCGACCATGGCAATATGGGGCTCAATTGAAAAGAATGTTAAATCTAAATCCGAATCTTGAGAACCCACCACCATGAATTCTGCTAAAAATTTATACAAAATTAATTTAGTTGAAGGGCATAATTTTATTCTACATATCAGACTTCTGTCAAACCAGTAAAAATTTAAGATTCTTGGAACTGAACTACGATAATCAAGACACCGGGAGCTACATCAGGTTACAGACTGATTTGGACCGTATTTTGCACAGTTATTGGAAATGGTAACAGAACATCGCATGCAACATTTCAGCCAAATCGGGCAAATATTGGGGTTTGTAAGGATTCAAGAAATCAGATCGGGAGATCGGTTAATATGGGAGCTATATCAGGTTAAAGACCGATTTGGATCATACTAGGCATAGTTATTGGAAGTCATAACAGAAAATTACACGCAAAAAAAAAATCGGACAAAAATTTCGGCTTACAGGTCAAGTCAAATCGGGAGATTGGTTTTATGGGAGCTATATCTATATCTGAACCGATATGTCCCATTTGCAATACCCAATTAAAGGTATTGGGGAGTACATCACAAAATGTTTATGTACTTTTGGGACCAAGTTGCCGGGGATCCAAACCAACCCGTAAACCCATCAAGTCCCACCCGGTGGGCATTCCCACTTTAAAAATGAGGATGTCGGGCTCAAATAAAGTCTTTAGGATATATATCAGTTAACATCCAAGCTAAAATGACCCTTAACCCTTCGTGCGTATTTATCTTATATATAACAAGTAAAAGCGTGCTAAGTTCGGCCGGGCCGAATCTTATATACCCTCCACCATGGATCGCATTTGTCGAGTTCTTTTCCCGGCATCTCTTCTTAGGCAAAAAAGGATATAAGAAAAGATTTGCTCTGCTATTAGAGCAAGATCAAGTTAGGGTCCGGTTTGGGCCACAATTAAATTATATGTTGGAGACCTGTGTAAAAGTCAGCCAACTCGAATAAGAATTGTGACCTTTGGGGGCTCAAGAAGTTAAATAGAGAGATGGATTTATATGAGAGCTGTATCGGGCTATTGACCGATTCAGACCATAATAAACACGTGTGTTGATGGTCATGAGAGGATTCGTGGTACAAAATTTCAGGCAAATCGGATAATAATTGCAACCTCCAGAGGCTCAAGAAGTCAAGATCCCAAATCGGTTTATATGGCAGCTATATCAGGTTATGAACTGATTTGAACCTTATTTGACACAGTTGTTGCAAGTGAGAATAGAATACGTCATGCAAAATTTCAGGCAAATCGGATAATAATTGCGACCTCTAGAGGCTCAAGAAGTCAAGATCGCAGATCGGTTTATATGGCAGCTATATCAGGTTATGAACCGATTTGAACCTTATTTGACACAGTTGTTGAAAGTAAGAATAAAATACGTCATGCAAAATTTCAGCCAAATCGGATAGGAATTGCGCCCTCTAGAAGCTCAAGAAGTCAAGTCCCCAGATCTGTTTATATGACAGCTATATCAGGTTATGAACCGATTTGAACCATACTTGGCACAGATGTTGGATATCGTAGCAAAACACGTCGTGCAAAATTTCATTCCAATCTGATAAGACTTGCGCACTCTAGAGGCTCAAGAAGTCAAGACCCAAGATCGGTTTATATGGCAGCTATGACAGGTTATGAACCGATTTTAACCACACTTAGCACAGTTGTTGGATATCATAAGAAAACATGTCGTGCAAAATTTCATCCCAATCGGATAAGAATTGCGCACTCTAGAGGCTCAAGAAGTCAGGACCCAAGATCGGTTTATATGACAGCTATATCAAAACATGGACCGATATGGCCCATTTACAAAACCAACCGACCTACGCTAATAGAAAGTATTTGTGCAAAATTTCAAGCTGTTAGCTCTACTCCTTCGGAAGTTAGCTTGCTTTCGGCAGACAGATGGACGGACGGACATGGCTAGATCGACATAAAATGTCACGACGATCAAGAATATATATACTTTATGGGGTCTCAGACGAATATTTCGAGTAGTTACAAACAGAATGACGAAATTAGTATACCCCCCATCCTACGGTGGAGCCCATTTAAGCAATTTAAGCGAAATTTTATGTACTCTCATATAGTACACTAAAAATAAAAATTTGGTATACAAATTTGGGATGGGGTACTTAGGGTGCTGCCCACCCTAAAACCTACCAAACATATATTTAGACCAATCACGATAATATGGGACTCAAATGAAAGGTATTTAGGATAATAAAACGTATCTGATATCCAATTGTCGGAGCAAGTGCTGGGGGACCACCCGAAGACCCAAAACACCCCTAAACCGGACATATTTACCTACCATGGCAATAGGGGACTCAAATGAAAGGTATTTACGAGTAGAATACATATCTGATATCCAAATGTGGGACCACGTTCTGGGGGTCCACCCCTTCCCCAAAACACCCCCCAAACTGGACTTATTTACTGACCATGGGAATATGGGGCTTAAATAAAAGGTATTTGAATGTAGAATACGAATCTGATATCCAAATATGAGACCAAGTGTTTGGGGGGCCGCCTCTCCCCAAAACCATACCCCAAAGGGGACAAATTTACGACTATAGCAATATGGGGCTCAAATGAATGGTCTTTGGAAGTAAAGCACGAATTTGATATCAATCGGGAAAACTGTCTATGGGACCGCCCCACCCCCCAACAACACCACCCAAATAGGAAGTATTTTCTGACTATTGGAATATGACGCTCAAATAAGAGGATTTTTAGAGTAGAACACGAATCCGATATATATTTTCAAGGCCAACTCACTGAGTGTCCGCCCAACCCCCAAAGCACCCCCAAGCCGGTCATGTTTGCCGACTATGGAAATATGGAGCCCAAATTAAAGGTATGTGGGAGAAGACCATGTATCTGATATCAACATTAGGGGAAACCGTCTAGCGGACGTCCCACCACCATAACAACCCCTCAAATAGGACATATCTGCTGACCAAGACAATGTGGATCTTAAGCAGAGTGGAACTAAATATTCATAGTTTTTAGGGCCAATACCCCAAACCCGACATATTTGCTGACTTTTGCAATAAGGAGTTTAAATGAGATTAGAAAACGAATTTGATATCCAATTTTGAGGGCAATGGTAATATGGGGTTTAAATAAATCATGTATAGATATATGAGAATATAGCACGTTGCTGATGTATTTTCAGGGCTTAGAATTTTGGAGGACCACCCCAATCCTCAAAACACCGCTAATCGGGCATATTTACCGACCATGACAATGTGTTGCTTAAATGAAAGGTATTGGGGGGTAGAGCAAGAATTGATACCCATTTTCGAGACAAATTTTCTGGGGGTCTACTACTTTCCCAAAATACCCAACAAACAGCAATTTTTTAGTGACCATCGCAATATGGGGCTCAAATAAAGGTATTTGGGAGTAGAATACGAATTTGATATCCAAATGTAGGACCATGTATTTAGGGTATCACCCCTTTCCCAAAACACCCCCAAAGCGAAAAAAATTTTCGACCATGCCAATATGTGGCTCAAATGAAAGGTGTTTGAGATTAGAAAACGAATTTGATAACCTATTTTAGTGCCATGTGTTTGGGGTACGCCTCATCCTGTAAACTCCTCTTAAGCCAATGGCAACATGGGGTTTAAATAAATTGTATTTGAGAGAAGAGCACGATGATGATATTTTTTCAGGGACAAGTATCTGGGGGACCACCTCTCCCCCGAAAACACCACTAAATCAGACATCATGAGAATATCGGTCTGAAATGAAGTATTTCAAGAATGGAGTACACCTTACATCCAAACTTAAATTCGTAGACCAATAAAGATCATTAGCATGGTATTTAACTAAAAGATCTTTAATTGTCGAAAATAAATATTCCAAGGAAGCTTTAGTTCCATATAAAGTAAAAGAAGGCGCAGCATAGCGGGCCCGAGTCAGCTAGTAGACCACTAAAAATCATATTGGATTCAAATAGAGGCATTTATATAATTCTGTTAGTCCAGCGATATACATATACTAAAGGGTGATTTTTTTGAGGTTAGGATTTTCA
This sequence comes from Stomoxys calcitrans, assembly GCF_963082655.1. Classification (NCBI taxonomy): domain Eukaryota; kingdom Metazoa; phylum Arthropoda; class Insecta; order Diptera; family Muscidae; genus Stomoxys; species Stomoxys calcitrans. The sequence goes on along the minus strand of NC_081552.1, from coordinate 55,816,753 downwards.
TGCATTAGTATTTGACAGATCACGTGGGATTTCAGACATGGTGTCAAAGAGAAAGATGCTCAGTATGCTTTGACATTTCATCATGAATAGACTTACTAACGAGCAACGCTTGCAAATCATTGAATTTTATTACCAAAATCAGTGTTCGGTTCGAAATGTGTTCATTCACCGTAACGTTGCGTCCAACAGCATCTTTGAAAAAATACGGTCCAATGATTCCACCAGCGTACAAACCACACCAAACAGTGCATTTTTCGGGATGCATGGGCAGTTCTTGAACGGCTTCTGGTTGCTCTTCACTCCAAATGCGGCAATTTTGCTTATTTACGTAGCCATTCAACCAGAAATGAGCCTCATCGCTGAACAAAATTTGTCGATAAAAAAGCGGATTTACTGCCAACTTTTCTAGGGCCCATTCACTGAAAATGATTTGCAAGCGTTGCTCGTTAGTAAGTCTATTCATGATGAAATGTCAAAGCATACTGAGCATCTTTCTCTTTGACACCATGTCTGAAATCCCACGTGATCTGTCAAATACTAATGCATGAAAATCCTAACCTCAAAAAAATCACCCTTTACCTTTCATTTGAGTCCCATATTATCGTGATTGGTCTAAATATATATTTGGTAGGTTTTAGGGTGGGGCGGTCCCGCTATTTGGATACCAAATTTTTATACCCTCCACCATAAGATGGGGGGTATACTAATTTCGTCATTCTGTTTGTAACTACTCGAAATATTCGTCTGAGACCCCATAAAGTATATATATTCTTGATCGTCGTGAAATTTTATGTCGATCTGGCCATGTCCGTCCGTCTGTCCGTCCGTCTGTCTGTCGAAAGCACGCTAACTTCCGAAGGAGTAAAGCTTGCCGCTTGAAATATTGCACAAATACTTCTTATTAGTGTAGGTCGGTTGGTATTGTAAATGGTCCATGTCCATATCGGTCCATGTTTTGATATAGCTGCCATATAAACCGATCTTGGGTCTTGACTTCTTGAGCCTCTAGAGTGCGCAATTCTTATCCGATTGGAAAAAAATTTTGCACGACGTGTTTTGCTATGATATCCAACAACTGTGCCAAGTATAGTTCAAATCGGTCCATAACCTGATATAGCTGCCATATAAACCGATCTTGGGTCTTGACTTCTTGAGCATCTAGAGTGCGCAATTCTTATCCGATTAAAATGAAATTTTGCACGACGTGTTTTGTTATAATATCTAACAACTGTGCCAAGTATGGTTCAAATCGGTCAATAACCTGATATAGCTGCCATATAAACCTATCTTGGGTCTTGACTTCTTGAGCCTCTGGAGCCTCTAGAGTGCGCAATTCTTATCCGAATGGAATGGAATTTCGCACGGCGTGTTTTGTTATGATACCCAACAACTATGCCAAGTATGGTTTAAATCGGTTCATAACCTGATATAGCTGCCATATAAACCGATCTTGGGTCTTGACTTCTTGAGCCTCTAGAGGGCACAATTCTTATCCGAATTTTTGCACGAGGTATTTCGTTATGATATTAAACAACTGTGCCAAGTATGGTAGAAATCGGTCCATAACCTGATATAGCTGTCATATAAACAGATCTTTGGATTTGACTTCTTTAGCTTCTAGAGGGCGCAATTCCTACCCGATTTGGCTGAAATTTTTCATGACGTATTTTATTTTTACTTTCAACAACTGTGTCAAATAAGGTTCAAATCGGTTTATAACCTGATATAGCTGCCATATAAACCGATCTGGGATCTTGACTTTTTGACCCCTAGAGGTCGCAATTATTATCCGATATGCCTGAAATTTTGTACGACGGATCCTCTCATGACCATCAACAAACGTGTTTATTATGGTCTGAATCGGTCTATAGCCCGATACAGATCTCATATAAATCGTTCTCTCTATTTTACTTCGTGAGCCCCAATGGGCGCAATTCTTATACGAATTGGCTGAAATTTTACACAGGTCTCCAACATATAATTTAATTGTGGTCCGAACCGGACTATATCTTGATATCGTTTTAATAGCAGAGCAACTCTTTTCTTATATCCTTTTTTGCCTAAGAAGAGATGCCGGGAAAAGAACTCGACAAATGCGATCCATGGTGGAGGGTATATAAGATTTGGCCCGGCCGAACTTAGCACGCTTTTACTTGTTATTTTTAGGGTACTATATGAGAGCACACAAAATTTCGCTTTAATCGCACCACCCATCTCTGAGATCTGGCGTTTCTGAAAAATAGGGTAAGGGGGAGGGTCCGCCCGCCTTCAGATATCAACAAATGTAGTACCCTACAAACAAACAAACAAACCTACAAATTGATTTTATATATAAGATTTTGCTGAAATTTGGGTCAGTGAGTTGTGTTAGGCGTTTCTACATCCTTCTTCACTTTAGCCCAGTTCGGTTCAGATTTGGATATATCTGCCATATAGACCGATCCTCCGATTTAGGGTCTTAGGCCCATAAAAGCCACATTTATTATCCAATTTTGCTGAAATTAGGGACGGTGAGTTGTGTGGGGCCCTTCGACACCTTTCTTCGATTTAGCCCAGATCGGTCTAGATTTGGGTATAGCTGCCATAAAGACCGATCCTCCGATTTATGGTCTTAGGTCCATAAAAGCCACATTTATTTATTTTGCTAATGAAAACTTTTTGAGTGTAGAGTACGAATTTGTCTCAAAAATTTCAACCATAGTGTCGGGTTGTCTCCCACCCCCCAAAAATACCATCCAACAGGACACTTTTACCGCTTTGGGCAATATGGGAATCAAATCAGAGGTATTTTAGAATAGAGTACGTACTTGGCATAAATATGTCAAATATGTATAAAATGAAAGGCCTTTGAGAGTTGACTACAAATCTGACATACACATTTGTAGAGATGGGTTTCTACCGGGTAAATAACCAACGCTTTTTTGGGTAATTATAATTTTGGGTAATTATAATTTTTTTTTGGGTAATTATAATATGTGGGGTATAAAAAACATTTTCCAAACCATTTCTGATGATTTCGAGTTTTTTGTATATTAACCTGAACTTCTGATCTCATAAAATCGGATTTTAGTTATGTATAGCCGCTATATATACCGATCTCCAGGCTCAAAGTCTTGAGGAAATGAATTGGTTCTTTTTCATTTAATTTCAATGAAATTTGGCACAGTGCGTTCTGGTAGACCCCTACCCATTTCAGTGAGGTGTCGTTCGGATCGGACTAAATTTTGATATAGCTACCCTATAGACCGACCACCCGTCCTCCCAGTATAGGGTATTGATTTATTACGCGAATTCTATGAAATTTGGCATAGTGTGTTTTGGTAGACCCCTTCCCATTGCTGTCAAATGTGGTCCAGATTGGACCATATTTGGATTTAGCTGCCATATATACCATTCTCCCATATAGACCGATTCATCCTATTTCGTTGAAATTTGGCACAGAGAGTTCTACCCCTGTAAACAGTTTTGTTGAATATCGTCCAGATCGGATCGTATTTGGATATAGCTGCTATATGGAATGATCTCCGGATAAAGAGAATTGAGCCCATTAAAGAATAGTTTTTCATCCGATAGACCTCTATACCTTTGGGTGGAACATCGTTCAGATCGGATCTTATTTGGATAAAGCTTTCATATAAACCGATCTCCCGATATAGAGTATTGAGCCCATAAAAGGAGCATTTTCCATCCGAATTTGATGAAATTTGAAACATTGCGTTTTGATAGACCTCTAACCTGTTTGTTGAATATCGTCCAGATCGGACCATATTTGGAATATAGCTGCCATATAGACCGATCTCCCGATATAGAGTATTAAGTCCATAAAAGGAGCATTTTTCGTCCGATTTTGATGAAATTTGAAACACTGCATTTCGGTACCCCTCTAAACCTTTTTGTTGAATATCAAATGAAAGGTATGAAAGGAGTAGAGTACCAATATGATATCCACATTGTGGTGAAATATCTGAAAGGCCGTACCAGCACCCCAAACAGGACTTTTTTCCCTGATCGTGCCAGTATAGGACTCGGATAAAATAAGAGAGTGAAAGAACACGCTGCGGAGCGGGCCTTGTCCAGCTAGTTTAACATAATATTTATGAAGTTATTTATTCCAATTTTTTCCAATTCAACAAAAATTTTTCTGTTCGCGCTTTCTTTCTTCGGTCTTAAAATCTTATTGAGATTCGATCACAGCATATTGTTGCTATTGGCATCGTTGGATAAGTTGTATTTGAATAAGGGAAGTAAGATTTGATTTGTTTTCTATTGCGCTTGTGAATCAAGTCGTCTAAAAGAGCCCTGCTCAAATTCGATGCGTGCTTTACAATCTACTCTAGCTGATATGGTTGTAAAGCACCGTGATCCATTTGATATCGCCAGCTGATGATATTTCTTGGGCGAAATTGAAATCGCTATACGGGATAACCAGCAACAACACACTTTGCTGACTTTTAAATGTTTTTTGCTACACTATTCTTTGAATAGAAATCATTAAACAATGGTCTAAAGCCGGACGATATACTGCAATGGAATCTCAATTCAACAAAAATTTTCAAAATAAATTAAGACAAATACCTTTAACAACCACATGTTGAGAAAATTTTCCCCATTGCAGAACAGGTTAAATAAAATCAGTTTTACCATTTGTTGACATAACAAGAACAGTTTGAAGATTTCTTTGAAGCATGCAAGAGCTTATCGAAAAGATATAAAAACAAATCATCTGAAATTGCAAATTATATCTTAACTTTTTCGTTAGAAGTAAGATTAACAAGTAAAAACGTTCTAAGTTCGGCCGGGCCGAATCTTACATACCCTCCATCATGGATCGCATTTGTCGAGTTCCTTTTCCAGCATATCTTCTTAGGCAAAAAAGGATATAAGAAAAGATTTGCTCTGCTATTAGAGCGATATCATGATATGGTCCGGTTTGGACCACAATTAAATTACATGTTGGAGAACTGTATAAAATGTCAGCCAATTCGAATAAGAATTGCGCCCTTTTGGAGGCTCAAGAAGTAAAATAGAGAGATCGGGCTATAGACCGATTCAGATCATAATAAACACGTATGTTGATGGGCATGAGAGGATCCGTAGTATAAAATTTCAGGCAAATCGGATAATAATTGCGACCTCTAGAGGCT
>NC_081552.1:55726333-55811409 GCF_963082655.1 Stomoxys calcitrans | reverse complement strand
TGACAGGTCACGTGGGATTTCAGACATGGTGTCAAAGAGAAAGATGCTCAGTATGCTTTGACATTTCATCATGAATAGACTTACTAACGAGCAACGCTTGCAAATCATTGAATTTTATTACCAAATCAGTGTTCGGTTCGAAATGTGTTCATTCACCGTAACGTTGCGTCCAACAGCATCTTTGAAAAAATACGGTCCAATGATTCCACCAGCGTACAAACCACACCAAACAGTGCATTTTTCGGGATGCATGGGCAGTTCTTGAACGGCTTCTGGTTGCTCTTCACTCCAAATGCGGGCAATTTTGCTTATTTACGTAGCCATTCAACCAGAAATGAGCCTCATCGCTGAACAAAATTTGTCAAATTTGAACACATTTCGAACCGAACACTGATTTTGGTAATAAAATTCAATGATTTGCAAGCGTTGCTCGTTAGTAGTCTATTCATGATGAAATGTCAAAGCATACTGAGCATCTTTCTCTTTGACACCATGTCTGAAATCCACGTGATCTGTCAAATACTAATGCATGAAAATCCTAACCTCAAAAAAATCACCAAAAAATCAAATATATTTATCGATATTTTTCGAAAAATATTGAATGTTGCGCATATCGATAGTTGCCAGCTCTACTATATTGCAATGGTTTAGGGGGAGTTAATGGGACGAGGCGTCCTCAAACACTTGGCCGTCAAAATTTGTACTCTTTGGGAGGTGTTTTGGGAAAGGAGCGGTGCCCCAAATACATGTTCTCACATTGGGATATCAAATTCGTATTCACTCCTTAATACCTTTATTTGTGCCCCATATTGCGATGGGGGCAGAACCCCAGGAAATTGGTTCCGAAAGTGGGTATCAATTTCGTGCTTCACTTCACAGTGTCATTCATTTGAGCCCCACATTGACATAGTCAATAAATATATCCGATTTAGTGGTGTTTTGGGGAGTGGGGTTGTCCCACAAAAACACTTAGCATTGAAAATATATCAGCATCGTGCTCTACTCTCAAATATCAATTCATTGAACCCTATAGTGGCATTGGTTGTAGGGGGCCACACACTTGACCCCAAAATTGAATATCAAATTCGTTTTCTAATCACAAATACCTTTCATTTGAGCTCCTTATTGCAATAGTCAGCAAATACGTCCGGTTTGGGGGTTGGTCTTAAAAACTATCAACATCGTGCTCCACTCTCTTTAAGCCCATAATTGTCACGGTGAGTAAATAAATCCTATTTCGGGTTTGCTAAGGGGGTGGACGTCCGCTGACAGCTCTTCCCGAATGTTGGTATCAGATTCGTGCTCTACTCTAAATAACTTTTATTTGAGACCTATGTTGCCATGGTCAGCAAATACTGCCAAATTGTTGGTTGTTATGGGGGTTTGGTGGCTTCATAGACACTTTTTCCCGAATGTTGATATCAGATTCGCGCTCTACTCCCAAAGACCTTTCGTTTGAGCCCTATATTACCATGGTCTGTAAATACGTCCTCTTTGGGGGGTTTTGGTGGAGGGACGGCCCCCAAACACTTGGTCCTATATTTGGATATCAGATTCGTATTCTACTCTCAAATACCTTTTATTTTTATTGACCATGGGCCCAATATTGCCATGTCCGAATTAGGCGTGTTTTGGGGGCTGGGGTGGTCGCCTAAATACTTAATTAGTAGTGATTGGTCTATATATATATATATATAATCAGTGGGATTTGGGGGTGGGCGGACCCCCTAGCATCCCACCTGAAATTTGGCCTACAAAATTTCTCTGAGATCGCTGCATCCATCTCAGAGATCTGGCATTTCTAAAATTAGGGTAAAGGGGAGGGTCCGCCCCGCCTTCCGATATCCAAAAATTTAGTACCCTATACTCACAACGCGATCGCTAAGCACCATCTGTGATATTTCAAAAAAAAATTGGTTAAGCCGTTTTTGAGTCTATACGGAACAAACAAACAAATAAACCAACAAACAAATCAGCAAACAAACACAAATTGATTTTTTTTACCCACCAACATAGGATGGGTGTATACTAAACAAGTCATTCCGTTTGTAACACCTCGAAATATTGATCTAGGACCCCATGAAGCTAGCCGCTTGAAATTTTGCACAGATACTTGATATTGATGTAAATCGTCGGTGATTGCAAATGGACCAAATCGATTCCGATCTGGATATAGCTCCCATCAGGGACGTAGCCAGGATTTTATTTTTTTGGGTGGGGGGCACACCACATTTTTTCAAAATCGAAAATTGCCAAAGTTCTTGTTTCTGTATAATTGGTAAAGATACCCCACATTTTTAGACCCTCCACCATAGGGTGGGGGCATACAAATTTCGTCATTCCGTTTGTAATTCCTTGAAATATTCGTCTCAGACGAATATTTCATGTCGTCATATTCTTGATGCTATATGTCGATCTAGCCATGTCAGTCCGTCTGTCCGTCCGTCCGTCTGTCTGTCGAAAGCATGCTTACTTCCGAAGGAGTATAGCTAACCGCATGAAATTTTACACAAATATTTCTTATAGGTGTAGGTCGGTTGGGATTGTAAATGGGCCATATCGGTCCATATTTTGATATAGCTGCCATATAAACCAATCTTGGGTCTTGACTTTTTGAGCCTATAGAGGGCGCAATTCCTATCCGATATAGCTGAAATTTAGCATGACGCATTTCGTCGCAACTTCCAACAACTGTGCCATGTACGGTTTAAATCGCTCCATAACCTAATATAGCTGCCATATTAACCGATCTTGAATCTTGACTTCTTGAGCCACTAGAGGTCGCAATACTTATCCGATTCGGGTGAAATTTTGCACGAGATATTTAGTTATGATTTTCAACATCTGTGCCAAGTATGGGTGAAATTGGTTCATTAACTGATACAGCTGCCATATAATCCGATCTGAGGTCTTGACTTCTTAAGCCTTTAGAGGACGCAAATCCTATACGATCTAGTCCGTCCGTCTGTTGAAATCACGCTACAGTCTTTAAAAATGTAGATACTGAGCTGAAGCTTTGCACATATTCTTTTTTTGTCCATAAGCAGGTTAAGTTCGTACTATTTCTTGATATACCCCCCATATAGACCGATCCTCCGATTTAGGGTCTTAGGCCCAAAAAGCCACTTTTATTATCGGATTTTGCTGAAATTTGGTACCGTGAATTGTGTTAGGCCCTTCGGCATCCTTCGTCAATTTGGCCCAGATCGGTGCAGATTTGGATATAGCTGCCATATAGATCGATCCTCAGATTTAGGGTCTTATGCCCATCCGATTTTGCTGACATTTGAGACAGTGAGTTGTGTTAGGCCCTTCGACATCATTCGTCAATTTGTCTCAGATCGGTTCAGATTTGGATATAGCTGCCATATAGTCCGATCTCTCGATTAAAGGTTTTGGGCCCATAAAATGCGCATTTATTGTCCGATGTCGCCGAAATTTGGGACAGTGAGTTAAGTTAAGCCCCTTTGACTTCATCAATTGCACAGATCGGTCCAGATTTGGATATAGCTGCCATATAGACCGATATCTCGGTTTTAGGTTTGGGGTCATAAAAAACGCATTTATTTTCCGATGTCGCTGAAATTTGAGACAGTGAGTTTAGTAAGGCTCTTCGACGTCCTTTTTTAATTTGGCCCAGATCGGCCCAGATTTGAATATAGCTGCCATATAGACCGATCTCTCATACCCATACCCATAAAATGCTTATTTATGATCCGATTTCACTGAAATTTGACACAGTGACTTATGTTAGGCTTTTTCATATCTGCGTCGTATATGGTTCAGATCGGTTTATTTGTAGATATAGCTAGTAAAAGGACCAATATTTGTTATACACAATTTAACAAAGACTTGTACTTATTAGTATTTGGTCCAAATCGGAACATATTTCGATAAAGCTGCTATGGGGCATAAGGTATGGATTTTTCACCGGATTTTGATGAAAGGTGATTTATATATATACCCGAGGTGGTGGGTATCCAAAGTTCGGCCCGGCCGAACTTAACGCCTTTTTACTTGTTTTTTTAGTTATTATGTTAGATTTATTTTAAATATTTTTTTTTTACTATTTTCTTAAACAAATTTTTATTCTCCAGGTAGGGCAATTCTTACAAATCACTTGACTTCTAGAAAATATTGTACACAAAACTTTTGCCACATTCTGTTGCATTAGCATGCATAAATAAAATTTTCAACTAAGTTTCTCATGAGATATTTCTCTTCGATTCAAACGAGTTTGCACAGGTGAGCCAAAAAAACTTTTGCCTTTTCTTGCCACCCACAAAGTTTCTTCACAACACCTAGGCCAAATCCTTTGGCATAGAACATGTTTAGTTGCCATTTTGAGGCCCACACAAACACGTTCACCTGAAGTCATGTAAAAACTGTTGCTGCAAGTTTGTTGCATGCTGATAAGAACGAATGTTTCTACGGCACCACAAGGCGACATTGTCTTTGGAGCAAAAGCAGAAAGCGGGAGTACCGCAACATCTGTACAGGATACACATGAAAATTTGGCCATAATGCTTTATGAGAACTCGTACAATGTTCATTACCACTTTAAGTAGCCAACATTTGGTTTCATTATGCTACGATGCTGGGTCTAAAGGAGAGACGGGTCTGTTGCTTTGTTCATAGCTATTATCCTAGACCGACACGCATTTCATGGTGGCTGAACATGAACGAGGACTATGGGTCTGTGTATGTGGCATGGTGCAATACGGTAGCGTGCGTGTGCCTCATGTCTGATGCTGTTGGACAGCATCAATTGTAGACGGTGGTTCTAAAAGCCGGAGAAACTTTTAATTAGCCAGTGTGTTTGGCCTTTGTTTGGGTTGCTGGCCTAAAATTTGGTAGCCTAGAGTTGCTGTCAGAAAATTTTCATTCAACTTGCCATGTGATGGTTCGTATGATGTTGAGCAGAGGGAAATTCACTAGAGTTAGGGTATGCTTTTAAGAGCAATTCAAGGACTGGGGGCATACCCTAAAGATGAATTTCTAGTGATGGAGAGTACTATGGTGCGCTGGTGTTCTCTGCCAGTTTTAATCCACATTAAATGTTAACAATATTTCATTTCATATCAATCTCCATATTTCAAAGTAAGGATGTGAGTTTGATTTTTTATATTTTCAAAATATTACCACGCATCACAAAAACTTATGGCGTTAACATTTTTATGCCCACCACCATGAGGATGAGGGTATATTCATTTAGTCATTCTGTTTGTAACACATCGAAATATCCATTTCCAACCCTACAAAGAATTTATATATCGGATCCTACAATTTAACGATGTCCGTATGTCTGTCCATCTGTCAATCCGTGTGCCCGCCAGTTATAATAACGCTGCAGTCTTTAAAAATACGCAGGTTATGCTCTTGAATGGAAATATATTTGGATATAGCTGCCATATAGACGAATCTGGTGATTGAGGGTCTTAAGCCTAAAACCAAACAGTGAGTTCTATTAGGCCCGCCGATATCCGAACCAGAAATGGTTCAGATCGGAACATATTTGACCGGTCTCCCGACTTTGGGATATGGGCGCATTCATTACCCTACTTCGCTGAAATTTTTAACAGTGAGTTGTATCAAGACTCCCAACATCCAAATCGGACCATATTTAGATATAGCAGTCATTTAGATCGATCATCCGAAGTAGGGCTTAATCACATGAACGGTGCACTTATTACCCGATTTCGCTGAAATTTCAAACCGTTACATGTATAGAGCTTCTCGGCTCCTGAACTAAAAATGATTAAAATCGGACTATATTCGGATATTTATATGGATACAGTAGTGTTATGATAAATTTGATAACAAATATATCCATGGCGGAGGGTATCAAAAGTTCGGCACTGCAGAACTTAATGCGTTTTGCTTGTTATATTCGCAATAAAGTAATTATCTTTTCATAAGCATTTCAGGTCTCTTAGCCTAAAATCCTGCGACTAAAACAACAAACGAAAAAATCAACCTTAAACACACGTGTGCCGCTTATCACACAAATTGGGAAAACCACAAAGCTTTGACGGAACGTAACCTTCGTTCGTTACACATATTCTGGCATTTTAATGAAATTTTGAACAAATCACTCATGAATGCCATTGGCTTTCTCAAAAGCATTTCGGCGGAGCATATTTTGTGGAATACCTTAAGTGAACCTGGGGAACCTTAGCCTCAAGCACAATGCTTGAAAATCTTTCGACAAAAAAGACAAATACACACTCAAACACAAACAGACAGACAACACTCTGCAACTACCCAGTGGAAAAAAACGGTTAGGCCTTCTTGAAATAGGCCCGACGTAAGGCCTAAGAACAGGTTATTTTTCATGTGCGAAGGTTTTCTCATATTGGGTCTGATATTCAATTCAAAACACAAATGGAGTTCTTCTTCCAGAAAATAGAGCATACTGGCAATTTCAAACAAAATTGAGGTTCTTCTACCAGAAAATAGAGCATACTTTTTAGGTTTTATGAGAAAGCAGACGATTGGGCACTGAAGGCCAGACGACTGCCTTCAATAGACTTGGTTAGCCCGAAGCCTTTCCGGTCGACGCAGTCCGATTTAAGGGCGTGGGCGACGAATGCAACCCAGTGGAACAGTAAAACGGTTGGTAGGAAGGCGAAAATTCTATGGGGAGATCCAGATCGTGAGAAGTCGAGGCTATTACTGAAAGGAAGTTAACAGGATGTCAGTATAGCCCTCGGTATCGTAACGGGACACATAGGACTACGAGCTCACTTATGTAAAATCGGTGCGGCAAGTGGCAGCATGTGTAGGGCATGCGTGGAAGATGATGAGACGTTGCAGAATTTCCTATGTCATTGCCGGGCTTTCACGGCTAACAGCTACCGGTACATAGGTGGGGACACAATATCAGACATGAACCAACCTAGGGGAGTGGCATAGAAAACAAGTAAGGATTTTGTAAGTAGCACGGAATTCCTAACTAAGATTTTATTTTACGAGGTTACTTTTGTAGTATTTGGAGCGAACAACAAGCCGATTACTGCCTTAGGTGTATGTCCAGAGTGGCATGGGGCGAACCTACGTTTTGATTGAGAGCATAAACCAGTTTTGGGCAATTCAAATACTTGAGAAAAAAATTGGAGTGTCAATGCAGGTGTTCAGCCATTAAGTTTAGATAATTTAATTGACCTGTTCGGTTGTCCATTTAATTTTTTTGTGATTTGCGTTGTTTTGTGTTTAAAAAACAGGAGTAAATAAAAAATATTCCAAATCTCTAATGGACTATGATTAAATGTAATAAACTGAATTAATTAAAATTATTCCTATTTTATTATTATCCTCATTGTAAAACAGTTGATTTCATTTACATTTATTTTATGTTATTTTATATCAATTTGATGTATGATCCTACTTATGTATTAAAATAAGTATAAACCAGTAAGGAAGAACAAAAGTCGGCCGCTGCCGACTGCAATATATCCTACACCTACCCTATAAGTACAAAGTGGGAGCTATATCCAATTCTGTGGACCCCGGCGAGCAAATATGTCCAAACTGTTGTTGTTGTTGTTGTTGTAGCAGTGTGTTTTACACCGAGACGGCAGCCCTTGCCGATGGAGGATTCCATCGGGTCAATCCGGTACGTACAACCGGCTGCCATGGGATTGTGTCCAAACTGTAATAACTACGGGTGAAAAATGACAACATTATTGCAAATTACCCAAAATCTGACGAACATATATAAATGGGAGCTATATCAAATTCTGAACCTGCAGTGGATCTTGGGGTGAAAATCTGTCGATGTACATATATGACAGCTATATCTAAAACTGGGCCGATTTCTATGAAATTCGCCAGTAATATCGAGAGTCATAAGAAAATCCTTTCTGCTAAATCGGTTAAATGTGCGCACTTTCTTGCAATATTTCTGAAAATCGGACGAACATATATATGGGAGCTATACCTAAATCTGAAACGATTTCAGCAAACTTCTCAGATACTGTGACGGTCGTCGAGGAAAGCGTTTTACAAAATGGGTCAATAAATGCGCTTGCTGTGACTCTAGGAGTGAAAATCGGGCGATATACATATGAGTGCTATATCTAAATCTGAACCGATATCCATGAGAATAAACATTAATGTCGTGAGTCATTACAAAATCCTTCCTGCCAAATTTCGAGAGAATCTTGAAACAAATGACCATTTTATTGCACTATTGCTGCAAATCGGACGAACATATATATGGAAGCTATATCCAAATCTGAACCGATTTTAATGAAATTCACTTGTAATGTCGGGAGTCATAAGAAAATCCTTCCTGTCAAATTTCAAGAAAATTGGTTAACAAACCGAAACCACATGCCTGAAGACGACCGAATGAAAACTGCGACATGTACTTTGTATACAAATTAACATGGACAGATAGACGGACAGACAGACGAACAGACAGACAGACGGACAGACAGAAGGTCATAGCAAAATCGAATCAGAAAGCGATTCTGAGTCGATCGGTATACTTATCAATAGGTCTATCTCTCTTCGTTTTGGGTGTTACAAACTAATTCACTAAGTTATAATACCCTCCACCATAGGATGGGGGTATACTAATTTCGTCATTCTGTTTGTAACTATTCGAAATATTCGTCTGAGACCCCATAAAGTATATATATTCTTGATCGTCGCGACATTTTATGTCGATCTAGCCATGTCCGTCCGTCCGTCCGTCTGTCTGTCGAAACCACGCTAACTTCCAAAGGAGTAAAGCTAGCCACTTGAAATGTTGCACAAATACTTCTTATTAGTGTAGGTCGGTTGGTATTGTAAATCGGCCATATCGGTCCATGTTTTGATATAGCTGCCATATAAACCAATCTGGGGTCTTGACTTCTTGAGCCTCTAGAGTGCGCAATTCTTATCCGATTGGAATGAAAATTTGCACGACGTGTTTTCTTATGATATCCAATAACTGTGTCAAGTATGGTTCAAATCGGTTCATAACCTGATATGGCTGCCATATAAAGCAATCTTGGGTCTTGAATTCTCGAGCCTCTAGAGTGCGCAATTCTTATCCGATTGGAATGAAATTTTGCATGACGTGTTTTGTTATGATATCCAACAACTGTGCCAAGTGTGGTTCAAATCGGTCCATAACCTGATGTAGCTGCCATATAACCGATCTTGGGTCTTGACTTCTTGAGCCTTTAGAGGGCGCAATTTTCATCTTATTTGACTGAACTTTTGTACGACGGATCCTCTCATGACCATCAACATACGTGTTTATTATGGTCTGATTCGGTCTATAGCCCGATACAGCTCCCATATAAATCGATCTCTCTATTTTACTTCTTGAGCCCCCGGACCATATCTTGATGTCGCTCTAATAGCAGAAATCTTTCTTATATCTTTTTATACCCACCACCGAAGGATGGGGGTATATTCATTTTGTCATTCCGTTTGCAACACATCGAAATATCCATTTCCGACCCTATAAAGTATATATATTCTTGATCAGCGTAAAAATCTAAGACGATCTAGACATGTCCGTCCGTCTGTCTGTTGAAATCACGCTACAGTCTTTAAAAATAGAGATATTGAGCTGAAATTTTGCACAGATTCTTTTTTTTTGTCCATAAGCAGGTTAAGTTCGAAGATGGGCTATATCGGCCTATATCTTGATATAGCCCCCATATAGACCGATCCGCCGCTTTAGGGTCTTAGGCCCATAAAAGCCACATTTATCGTCCGATTTTGCTGAAATTTAGGACAGTGGGTTGTGTTAGGCCCTTGGACATCTTTCTTCAATTTGGTCCAGATCGGTTCAGATTTGGATATAGCTGCCATATAGACCGATCCTCCGATTTATGGTGTTAGGCCCATAAAAGCCACATTTATTGTCCGATTTTGCTGAAGTTCGGGACAGTGAGTTGTGTTAGGCGCTTCAACATCTTTCTTCAGTTTGGTCCAGATCGCTTCAGATTTGGATATAGCTGCCATATAGACCGATCCTCCGATTTATGGTGTAAGGCTCATAAAAGCCACATTTATTGTCCGATTTTGCTGAAATTTGGGACAGTGAGTTGTGTTAGGCCCTTGGACATCTTTCTTCAGTTTGGTCCAGATCGGTTCAGATTTGGATATAGCTGCCATATAGACCGATTTTTTGATTTATGGTTTTGGGCCCATAAAATGCTCATTTATTGTCCGATGCTGCCGAAACTCGGGACAGTGAGTTGCGTTAAACCCCTTGACATACTTCTGCAACATCGCACAGATCGGTCCAGATGTGTATATAGCTGCCATATAGCCCGATATCTAGGTTTTAGGTTTTGGTGCCATAAAAGACGCAAGCAGAGCAAATATTTTCTTTTCTCATTTGTTTTGCCTAAAAAGAGATGCCGGGAAAAGAACTCGACAAATATCCATCGATCCATGATGGAGTGTATATAAGATTCGGCCCGGCCGAACTTAGCACGCTTTTACTTGTTTTAATTTCATAAAGAGGCCTTCATGTTGATGTCGTTCTTCGGGAGATCTGTGAGTAGCAAAGTATCATGAGTTTGAATACCTTTGGAAATTATGAATAATTCTCTCCTGCTTCTGTGCGAAGCTTTTACGCAGTGAAGCTCGTTTGCTTTCGTCACAACAGCATAAGGAGTGATTGTTACCGTCAGAGGCAAGGCCTTACGCACCAATGCCACCCTACGATAAAAGAAAGGAAGAGGGAAACTATGGGCAAGGCCTCGCGACTGTATTATAAGGCCTTATATCATGCCTTCTTCGCCAGTCTTTTTTACCTCTCAGTATATGTTCCCCAGACTACCAGTATTCGCCCATCCATTAATACACGTTAATAACACTGAGAAATATGTAAACATCTCCCCATACCTTTAGGTAGAAAGAAGTAACACCTCATGTTGTGTCACCAAATGGAAAGCTTCACGCATTGAAGTCTAAATTTATTAAACATGTGGTACACTGTGTTGTATGTATGAATGGAATTTATTACTACTCAATATTGAAAGAAAATTTTTAAATTATTAATTTTCACAGTGAATTCTTGTTGGAAGAAAATTTTGCCAAACGTTCCCTCTTCAAAAATATGCTGATAAGCATATTTTGTATGGCTCCAACAAAACAACAAAAAGGAATTTGCATAAACATGAAAATATATTGGCAAAAAAGACATGAAGCAATACGACCACAAAAGAAACTGGTCGGATATTTTAGATATTTTTTACCAATAGACAGACATGCAAAGCAAAAATTTCATGGCCTAGGGAAGCCTACCGTAAATATTAGAATTAAAGAAGCAGGATAGAAAGAAAGTACAAAGCTCTTTCACAAGGAAAAATAATAATAATAACATATTGAATGCAAAAATAAAAGAAACAAATAAGGACGGGATAAAGTCGGTCGAAGCCGACCTTTTGATAACCTACACCACACTGGGAATAGTCGTCGAAATTAAAATTTGTTTAAGTTTGCAATGTAGATTTTCGATCAAAATCCGTTCAAATTGTAGTCATGAGGAAATCATGGTGGAAAATTGTGAAAAGATCTGATGATTAATGCGGTAGCAAAGACCTTAAAAGTGAAAATCGGGAGATACATACACATGTGAGCCACATATATATAAATTATGGACAGATTCGTACAAAGTCCACCAGAGATGAAGAATCCTTAGTACCGAAATTTGTGAAGATCGGTTTACAAATGACTAAATTATTGCAGTATTTGTCAAAATCGGATGAACACATATCTGGGAGCTATATCCAAATCTGCACCGATTTACCCAAACTATGTACACATAGTTTACTATGTACACATATGTACACATAGTATGGAGGCTTCCGTAGCGCAGAGGTTAGCATGTCCGCCTATCACTCTGAACGCCTGGGTTCGAATCCTGGCGAGACTATCAGAAAAAATTTTCAGCGGTGGTTTTCCCCTCCTAATGCTGGCGACATTTGTGAGGTACTACGCCATGTATCGCACTGCGGCACGCCGGTCGGACTCGGCTATAAAAAGGAGGCCCCTTATCATTGAGCTTAAACTTGAATCGGACTGCACTCATTGATATGTGAGAAGTTTGCCCCTGTGCCCCTTAGTGGAATGTTTGTGGGCAAAATTTACATTTGCATGTACACATAGTGGAAGTCATGGCAAAAGACATTGTGCAAAATTTTGATTAGATCGATTGATAAATGCGCTCAAAGAGGCTATAGAATTGAAATTCGGGTGATACATTTAAGCTCACGGACAGTATAAACAACTTCGTGTGGTTTCGTTCGGCTGCCTCTATTCGAAAGCTTTTTCATTTAGTTGATGTTTGGCAAAACGCACATAAACACATTTTGGTCTTTAAAAGAGTGTTAGTGTGTCCATCACTGATCTAAATCTAAACCAATTCATATGAAATTCACCGAAAATGTCGAAAGCTTTAAGAGAATCTGATGTGCAACATTTTGTTTTAATCGGTGATAATAACCATTTTATTGCATTATTGCTACACGAACATATATATGGGGGCTATATCTAAATCCGAACCGATTTTGACTTTATTCTGGACATGTTTTGCTAGTCGCAAAGGAAAGGATTCTGAGAATTTTAGAGAAGATCGGTTGATAAATGCGCTTACAGAAGCTGTAAAAGTTAAAATCGAGTCAAACGCATATATGGGGGCCAGGGTCGTAGCCAGGGGTGGGGGTGGGGCAATCGGGCCCGAAAAAGTACGGCCCGATTGTATCGATCGAGACAATGTGGGACTCAAATGAAAGATACTGGAGAGTCGAACATGAATATGGAATTAGAAATTGGGTCCAAATAACTGGGGGTCGCCCGGACCCAAAACACCCCAATATAGGTTTTTTGGACCATGATGACAATATGGGACTCGAATGAAAATACTCGGGAGTACATTACGAATATGGTCAGGAAGGAGGTATAAGCTATATAATTTGTTATACCCACCACCGAAGGATGGAGGTATATTCATTTTGTCATTCCGTTTGCAACATATGGCAATATCCATTTCCGACCCTATATAGTATATATGTTCTTGATCAGCGTAAAAATCTAAGACGATCTAGCCATGACCGTCCGTCTGTCCGTCTGTATGTTGAAATCACTCTACAGTCTTTAAAACAGAGATATTAAGCTGAAAATTTTCACAGATTCTTTTCCTTAGTTCGAAGATGGGCTATATCGGACTATATCTTGATATAGCCCCCATATAGACCGATCCGCCAATTTTGGGTCTTAGGCTCATAAAAGATACATATTTCCCCACTTTGCTGAAGTTCGGGACATAGAGTTGTGTTGGGTTCTTCGACTTCTTTCTGCAATTTGGCCCAAATCTGGCAAGATTTGGATATAGCCGCCATGTAGGCCGATCTCTCGATTTAAGGTCTTGGGCCCATAAAAGGCCCATTTATTGTCCGATGTCGCCGGAATTTAGGACAGTGATTTGCGTTAGGACCTTTGACGTCCTGCTTCAATTTGGCCCAGATTTGAATATTGCTGCCATATAGACCGATCTCTTGATTTTGGGCCCATAAAAGGCGCATTTATTATCCGATGTCGGGACAGTGAGTTAAGTTAAGCCCCTCCACATGCTTCTGCAATATGG
The DNA here is from genome assembly GCF_963082655.1 of Stomoxys calcitrans. Classification (NCBI taxonomy): domain Eukaryota; kingdom Metazoa; phylum Arthropoda; class Insecta; order Diptera; family Muscidae; genus Stomoxys; species Stomoxys calcitrans. The sequence continues at coordinate 55,797,806 of NC_081552.1, read as the reverse complement.
CATAGAACGGTCCAGATTTGGATATAGCTGCATTTATTGTCCGATAACGCCGAAATTTTGGGACAGTGAGTTGTGTCAGACCATCCGAAATTCTTCTTCAATTTGGCGCTGATTGGTTCAGATTTGGATATAGCTGCCATATAGACTGATCTCTCGATTTAAGGCCTTGGGCCCATAAATGGGCCGAACTTTGGATACCCACCATCATGGATATAATAATCATCTTATTTTATTATAACTGCACTACCATATCCATAGTTATATCTAAATAGGAGCTGATCTGGATCAAATCCCGAGAACTCTTATTCAAGTAACAGTTTAAGTGAAATCAGGCAATACATTCGCTTTTCATGGGACTAAGACCCTAAATTGGAATATCGGTCTATATGACAGCTATATCCATTGGCTAATAAATAAAGCTTTTATGGGCTTCAGACCAGTTATCGGCAGATCGTTCTAAATGGCAGCTATATCCAAATATGGTTCGATTTGGCCTGTTGAAGAACTTAACATGCGTGCAGCAACAAGACGTATCTCTACCAAATTCAATATCTCAATATTTGAAGGCTGTAGGGTTTTTACAACAGACGATAGGACAGACACACGGACATCGTTAAATCGAATTAGAATTGTACGACGATCCGAAATATTTATACTTTGTAGGGTCGGAAATGGATATTTTTGATGTGTTGCAAACGTAACTTTGTATCCAAGAATCTAGGGGGTGCTTCACCTCTCAAAATCGCCTCCAATAGATTATTTGACCCATTACATCATTGAGGGATCAAGTGATAGATATTTTTGTGTGGAGTGCGTCATTGGTGGCGGTTAGGTAGAGGGCGTCTAACCTTCCTATAGACGCCCTCTACCTAACCGCTGTATTCACCAATCATGACAATATGGGGTTCAAATGAAAGGTATAAGGTTGTCGACTGCGGATCTGATATGTTTTTTCTACTCATATATCTAGCGGACCACGTCACCCCAAAACAGTCGATCAATCATAATGACCTAATAGGACACTGTGTGATTTCATTAATTTGGGGACACAACTATATTTAGGCCGCCATACGCCCAAAATTATGACGTTCAGCGTGATATTAAGAGTTCCAAACCTTAAGGTCAAGGTGGCCACCATTTTTAGCTCATCGATAAGAGGTCTTCTTTTCCTAGATAAGTCCAAACGACGTGCTGCTGGACAACATTTTTTTCCCCCAAGTTTTACATGGTTAAATTACAAAGAACTGTCGCCACCGCACCAAACATATAGACCGGCAAATTTTTTCCTTAGCACAGAAGGGAGTTTAATATTGCAATTTGATATGATTGAAAAAAGACTAAATGGTGACTATTTAATACGTAGTCATATAGTCATTCATAGACAACTACCACATGATGACGATCAAATGCCTATAGGTCAAGCGAGCAGCATGAAGATTTAAATTACCGCCATCTATTGGTTATTGCACTTGAATCAACTGAATGGAGAAGCAAACACGAAGAGATAGAGGGCAGAGTTTTCAAAATTGATCATATAGCATTTATATTTGTTATGAGAACCTATCGGTCTTCAGTTTACGGTTTTTACGGTATTATGTTTTAACTTTAAACTGTCCGATTTCTCTAAAATTTGATACCCAAGTTGTATAAGGGGCCCCGATATTCCAACCGAATGTGGCTCATATCGGACCATATTTACATATAGCTGTCATATATACCGATATGTCGGTTTAGGGTTTTGCCCCTATTTATATATAATTATGTATATAGTAGTGGAGTTTTAATAAAATAGCATGATTATTATATCCTTGGTGGTGGGTATCCAAAGATTGGCACGCCCAATTTTCCACAATGATTTCTCCTAGGACTTCCAACATCCATGCAAGTATGGTCTGAATTCGTGTCTATTGCACCTGTATTCTTGATCGCCGTCTATATCGGGCTAAATTCTTATGAAGCCCCCACATAAACCGTAATCCTGAATTGATATCTTGAGGCTTTAGAGGGCGCAGTTTTTATCCGATTTGGCTGAAATTTTGCAAACCGGTAACTTTAATGACCTCCAATATTTTTGTAATGCATAATCTCAATCGGTTTATAAGCGTTGGGGTGAAATTTTGCATAATAATACACACGTATGTTGATGGTCATGAGAGAAACCGTCGTACAAAATTTCAAGCAAATCGAATAATAATTGTGATCTCTAGAGGCTCAAGAAGTCAAGATCCCAGATCGGTTTATATGACAGCTATATCAGGTTATGAACCGACTTGAACCTTATTTGGCACAGTTGTTGGATATCATAACAAAACACGTCGTGCAAAAAATTTCATTCCAATCGGATAAGAATTGCGCACTCTAGAGGCTCAAGAAGTCAAGACCCAAGACCGGTTTATATAGCAGCTATATCAAAACGTGGGTCGATATGGCCCATTTACAATACCAACGACCTACAGTAATAAGATTTATTTGTGCAAAATTTGAAGTGGCTAGCTTTACTCCTTCGGAAGTTATCGTGCTTTCGACAGACAGACGGACGGACGAACAGACAGACGGACGGACATGGCTAGATGGACATGAAATATCGCGACGATCAAAAAAATCAGGTCATAAATGAGGATTTTATGGCTTAACATTCCAGATCTGCAGATCGCCCATATGGCAGCTTTATACAAATATGATCTGGTATGGACCATACACGATTAGGATGACGGCCTACTGCGACTTCATGCTCCAAATTTATATTAAAATATGATCCGATCTGGACCAAACTAGGTTCGGACAACAGGAGATCTAGTCCAAATCACTGCTCTAAATTTTAGTGAACAAGTAAAAAGGCGTTAAGTTCGGCCTGGCCGAACTTTGGATACCCACCACCTCGGGTATATATGTAAACCACCTTTCATCAAAATTCGGTGAAAATTTCATACCTTATGTCCCATATGAGTTATATCCAAATATGTTCCGATTTGGACCAAGTAGTAATAAGTACATTAGCTATATCTAAAAATAAACCGATCTGATCTATATACGACACGGATGTCGAAAAGCCTAACATAAGTCACTGTGCCAAGACATTAAATCGAGATATCGGTCTACATGGCAGCTATATCCAAATCGGGACCGATTTGGGTCAAGATTCATAAAAATGTCGAAGAGACTAACACAAAGCACTGTCCCAAATTTCAGCGAAATCGGACTATTAATGTCGCTTTTATGGGCCCAAAACCTTAAGTCGAGAGATTGGTCTATATGGCAGCTATATTCAAATCTGGACCGATCAGGGCAAAATTAAGAAAGGACGTCGAAGAGCCTAACCAAACTCACTCTCTCAAATTTCAGCGACATCGGACAATAAATGCGTATTTTATGGCCCCAAAACCTAAAACCTAGATATCGGTCTATATGGCAGCTATATCTAAATCTACACCGATCTGTGCGATATTGCAGAAGTATATCAAGGGGCTTAACTTAACTCACTGTCCCAAATTTCGGCGACATCGGACAATAAATGAGCATTTTATGGGCCCAAAACCATAAATCAAGAAATCGGTCTATATGACAGCTATATCCAAATCTGAACCGATCTGGACCAAATTGAAGAAAGATGTCGAAATGCCTAGCACAACTCATTGTTCCAAATTTCAGCAAAATCGGACAATAAATGTGCCTTTTATGGGCCTAGCACCATAAATCGAAGGATCGGTCTATATGGCAGCTATATCCAAATCTGGATCGATCTAAGCCAAATTAACGATGAATGTCGATGGGCCTTACACAACTCACTGTCCTGAATTTTAACGAAATCGGATAAAAAATGTGGATTTTATGGGCCTAAGACCCTAAATCGGAGGATCGGTCTATATGGGGGCTATATCAAGATATAGTCCGATATAGCCCATCTTCGAACTTAACCTGCTTATGGACAAAAAAAGAATCTGTGCAAAATTTCAGCTCAATATCTCTTTTTTTAAAGACTGTAGCATGATTTCAACAGACAGACGGACAGACGGACGGACATGTCTAGATCGTCTTAGATTTTTACGCTGATCAAGAATATATATACTTTATAGGGTCGGAAATGGATATTTCGATGTGTTGCAAACGGAATGACAAAACAAATATACCCCCATCCATCGGTGGTGGGTATAAAAAGGACCAATCGGCTTTTTATGGGCTTTAAAACCTAAATCGGTAGACCGGTCTATATGACAGCTATATCTAAATTTGGTTTGATCTGGACTGTGGACAGTTCGACAGTTCAAATTTCACCGCAATCGGGTAACAAATGCTTTTATGGGTTTAAGAACCTTAATTGGCAGATCGGTCTAAATGACAGCTATACCTAAATAGTTCGATCTGTAACTGGATTTAACTGTTCTAAATTTCAACAAAATCTGGAGATAAATGCACCCTTAATCGGTAGACCGGTCTATATCGCACCTATATCTAATTATGGATCGATACGAACCATTTTCAGTTTGGATATTGGGGGCACTAGAAAATGACAAGTTCAAATCCAGCGAAATCGGAAATCAAAGCGGCTTTTGTGGGCTTAAGGCCTCAAACCGGGAAATCGGTCTTTGTGACAGCTATATCTAAACATTGTTCGTATAGCTCGTTCAATCTGTGCCAAAGTTTAGCTCAATATCCAAATTTTTTGAAGACTGTAGCGTGATAATAACAGACAGGCAGACACACGGACATCGTTAAATCGTCTTTGTATTGATGGAAATTTGTTTTTCGATGATTTGCAAACGGAATGGCTAAATGTATATATCCCATATCCTGTGGTGGTGTGTAAACAAATGCATGTAGTTTGTTGCTTGATTCTTTCTCTCTATAAAGAGAAATCGTACAAAGAACTTGGCAAATGCGATCAATGGCGGATGATATACAAGATTCGACTTGTTTAGACATTTAGACGAAACTTTTTAAAACTTGTACAAGTGTTTTCTCTATGATTTCGATAACGACTTAATGAAAGTAAAACCTCAAGTTATCTCATGTTCATTAAAGAATTTTTTTTAATTCACCAAAAAAACAAGTCCGAAACTCACAAATATGTGTATTCTAAAGATTTTTATTTTGTGGGGGCGGAGCGCCTCAAATATGGTTCCGATTGGTCTATATTCCGATACAGATGCCATATAGAGCTATCTGCTGATTAAGTGTGTTGAACCCATAAAATCGTTATTTATTACCCGATTTGCCTGAAATTGGAATCGGTGAGATGTTTTAAGTCTCTCGATATCTCCGACTCAAATATGGTTCAGTTCCTACCATATTTAGATATAGCTGTCATATAGACCGACCTGCTGATTTAGGGTCTTGAGCCCATAAAAGCCGCAATTATTATCCGATCTTGCTAAAATTTTAATCACTGAGTTGTTTTAGGCCTCCTGTCATCCGACATGCGACAATGGTTCAGATCGGATCATATTTAGATATAGCTGTCATAAAGACTGATCTGCTGATTTAAAAGCCGCAATTATTATTCGATTTGGCTGAAATTTGAATTAGTGAAATGATTCAAACCTCCCGACATCCAACCAAAAATTTGGTTCAGATCGGACTATATTTAGATGTAGCTGTCATATAGACCGATCTGCCGATTATGGGTCTTGAGCCCAGAAAAGCTGCATTTATAACCGGATTTCGCTGAAACTTGAGTTATTTGAGTCTTCCGTCATCTGACCAGCATATAATCTAGATCAGATTATCTTTAGATATTTAGCCTTATAGGCCAATCTTTCAATTTAGTGTCTTACTCCACATGAAAAGCCGATTTGTTGCCTGGTTTCGCTGAAGCTGTGACTTGTGTTAGAGTTCACGGGACCTGAATGAAATATGATCAGACCAGCCCCCATATGGTAGTGGAGTTGTTATAACAAGTAAAAAGGCATTAAGTTCGGCCGGGCCGAACTTTGGATACCCACCACCTCGGGTATCCACCTTTCATCAAAATTCGGTGAAAATTGCATACCTTATTCCCCATAGCAGCTATATCAATATATGTTCCGATTTAGACCAAATACTAATAAGTAAAAGTTATTGTTCAATTGCATATAACAAAATATTGCTCTTTTTAGAAGTTATATCTAAAAATAAACCGATCTGAACAATATACGACACGGATGTCGAAAAGCATAATATAAATCAGTGTGTCAAATTTCAGTGCAATCGGATAATGAATGTGGCTTTTATGGGGCCAAGACTTTAAATAGAGAGATCGGTCTATATGGCAGCTATATGCAAATCTTGATCGATCTAGACCAAATTGCAGAAATATGTGGAGGGGCTTAACATAACTCTTTATTCCAAATTTCGGCAACATCGGACAATAAATGCGTTTTTTATGGCCCCAAAACCTAAAACCGAGAGATCGGTCTATATGGCAGCTATATCCAAATCTGGACCGATCTAAGCCAAATCGACGGAGAATGTTGAAGGGCCTAACACAACTCACTGTCCCAAATTTCCGTAAAATCGGATAATAAATGTGGCTTTTATGGGCTTAAGACCCTAAATCGGAGAATCGGTCTATATGGGGGCTATATCAAGATATAGTCCGATATAGCCCATCTTCGAACTTAACCTGCTTATGGACAAAAAAGAATCTGTGCAAAATTTCAGCTCAATATCTCTATTTTTGAAGACTGTAGCGTGATTTCAACAAACAGACGGTCATGTCTAGATCGTCTTAGATTTTTACGCTGATCAAGAATATATATACTTTATAGTTTCGGAAATGGATATTTCGATGTGTTGCAAACGGAATGACAAAAAACGAATATACCCCCTTCCGTCGGTGGTGGGTATAAAAAAGGATGATTAATTTACCCATGGTGGTGGGTAACCAAAGTTCGGCACTGCCAAAATTGTTGCGTTTCTACATGTTTTTTTTTTTTTTTTTTTTTTTCAAAATACCAGGAAAATTATGACAAATTAAAAGTGTCTATGTAAAATTGTGAAAAAATTAAATATGTACATATTCTAGAAATTTATTTTAAGAATCTTCTAAAATTCCAATTTCCCCTTATCCTTTTTTTTGCCTCTATGCCCAATGTTTATGTTTGTGGTTCATTTATTGTAAAATATGTGAAAATGAATCTCTATTTGGCTAAATTATCTTGCAAACCATAAGCCATATATTAACTGTCTACAATACCATTTAACCATTTGGTAAGAGAGTGGCTGTCATACTGACAAAAGGTAAAATGTCAAAAGCGGCATGGGAAAAAAACTGGAGAATCAACAAAAACCAACATGACAAAGCATGAAAAATTGATGGCCGTAATGTAATTTGTGTCACCGATAATCAAATGTTAAATATTAACATATCAACATTTATTTTGGTAGCAACACACCTACCATTTGTCACCAATCACACAATCACAAATGAGGACGAACAAAGGACTCCTTTTTAGCACTTACACGTGCTAACGACAAGCAGACACACACAGCACAGAAGTAAAGGCATTTCGGTTCACATATGCATGAGCCATTAATCATTTTAATATAAATGGGGATAGGTTGCGATGCGTGTACATGTGAATAAATTTCATTGGCATCATGGGAGAAACAAATCATTTTAACAACAATGCCACACACACACACACGCACACGCACAGAGGGGGAAAGTGGGTGGTCACATGATATACAAAACCAACAAACAATATTACTTAAAGGAGCAATACAGGCTTTCGCACGCTTTGAGAACCTAAAGCCCTCATATTCTCTCACGAAAGTCTAGCATTCGGGATTTTTAGCAAAGGAATTGAAGTTTTTGGCATGGTCTTTGTTCTGAGTACACCTAAAATTTTTAGAAGGTCTTCACACACAATACTGAGCATCCTCCTGCCATTCTCCTAGGGCAGAATTCTTGCAAGTGTCATTAAAATCCTTGTCTTTTTCTCGCCTCACGCAACATGGAACACTTATCAAAATTAATGGAAAGTAGAGGTAGAAGTGGGAGGTGATTCGTAAGAGATATTTAAGTAGAACATTAAGTGACATGGAATTATGCATGAATTGTATTTTCCCTTTCCAATACACCACAGCTCCTAACAATGCCCTTTGAAGTCCTATTGGCGTTGGCAAATACGATTGTTTTGCATCTGTTCCTGCTTCTTCTTTTTCTACTTCAGCTTAGATGGTTATCAATCGCTGACAAGCCTTCGCTTTGGCCATATGATTTTGGTGCGAGTTATTCATGTTGAATGTTAAAGCCAAATGATTTTTCTCGTATAACGCCTCCATGGATTTATTGAGACGCCATTCTCCGAATTAACAAAGATTGAATGGCAATATTTTTCTTTGATTAATATCTAATCTTTATAATGCTCGTGTTGCAAATCTAATGAGGTTATTGATAATGTATGAGGCAGAGAAAGGTGCAACACATTTAATTGGAAAATAAGAAGACCTTTAAGTATCCATTGAGGAATTAAGGACAGGAATATCATGAAAACATGTAAGGAAAGGCAAAAGTCGGACGGTGGCGACACAATACTAACAGTGTAAGTGTAAAGTTGCCGATTACATTAAGTGGACGCAATATCTAATTCTGAACCGATTTTGTTAAGCTTTGGCATAGGTAGAACAATCCAAATTTCGGAAAATCGATCAATCAATCCAAATTTCGGGCAAATCTGGGCCAAATTGTAGTAACTTTGGCTCTATAAGCGCAAATCAAGCAATGCGCATATATAATATTGTCTGGATATATATAATGCAATATAATTCAAAATCGGACGAACATTTATACGGAAGAATGCAAAACTGAACAGATTTCAACCAAATTAAAGTCATATATTGGAAGTCACATATTGTGCAAAATTTTGAAAAGATTGTTTTATAAATGAGCTTACAAAGGTTCACGAAGACTAAATTGGGTAAAACATATTTTCAGGAGCTACACCTTAGTCCTAACCGATTTCTATGAAATCCATCAATCATAAGGGCATCCTTTGTGCGAAATTTCTCGAGAATTGGCTGACAAATTACCACATTATTAAATAATAAACCTATCTATATATATATAACAAGTTAAACCGTGCTATGTTCGGCCGGGACTAATCTTGGAAAACCATCACTATGGCTTTTGCTAAAAATTTATTCAAAATAAACCAGCAAACATTATATACATCAGGTTAATGACTGGCATGGACAAAATTTCAGCCGAATCGGACGAAAATTGTGGTTTGTAAGGGCTAAATAAGTAAAATCGGGAGATCTGTTTATATGGGAGCTACTAGCTGACCCGGGACCGCACCGCTGCGCCTTCTTTTACTTTATATGGAACAAAATTTTCCTTGGAATATTAATTTTTGACAATTAGAGAGCTTTTAGTGAAATACCATGCTACGAAAATAGTATATTGCTTGACTAACAGTTTAACAATATAAGTGCCTTTAACTGAATCCCGTGTGGTCTTTATTGGTCTACGAATTTAAGTGTGGATGTAAGGTGTACTCCATTCTCAAAATATTTTATTTCAGCCCGATATTCTCTCTCAGGGCCAGACACTTGGCCCTGAAAAATATCAGCATCGTGCTCTTGTTTCAAAAATCATTTATTTAAACCCCATATTGCCATTAGTTTAGAGCAGTTTATACGATGGGGCGTCCCCCAAACACATGGCGCCAAAATAGGTTATCAAATTCATTTTCTAATCTCAAATACCCTTTCATTTGGCCTGGTCGAAAAATGTGTACCCTTTGAAGTATTTTGGGGAAGGGGTGATGCACTAAATACATGGTCCTACATTTGGATATCAAATTTGTATTTTACTCCCAAATACCTTTATTTGAGCCCCATATTGCAATGGTTAGTAAAAAACTCTGTTTATGAGATATTTTGGAAAAGGGGTAGACCTCCAGAAAATTGGTCCCGAAATTGTGTATCGATTCTTTCTCTACCTCTCAATACCTTTCATTTAAGCTCCACATTGACATGATCGGTAAATATGCTCAATTTAGGGGTGTTTTGGTGATTGGGGTGGTCCCCCAAACACTAAGCCCTGAAAATATATCAGCAACTTGCTCTGTTCTCATATATCTATTGGCCTCAAAAATTGGATATCAAATTCTCCTTATTGCAAAAGTCAGCAAATATGTCCGGTTTGGGGTTTTGGCCCTAAAAACTATAAATATTTTGTTCCACTCTCTTTAAGACCCAAATTGTCTTGGTGAGCAAATACGTCCTATTTGTGGGTTGTTATGGTGGTGGGACGTCCGCTAGACAGTTGGTCCCTAATATTGATATCAGATACATGGTCTACTCCCACATGCCTTTAATTTGAGCCCCAAATTTCCATAGTCGGCAAACATGACCGGCTTGGGGGGTGTTTTTGGGGGATGGGCGGCATCTCAGTGAATTGGCCTTGAAAATATATATCGGATTCGTGTTCCACTCTAAAAACCTCTTATTTGAGCCTCATATTGAGTCCAATACACACTTTTCTCGAATATTGATATCAGATTTGTGCTTTACTCCCAAAGACCTTTCATTTGAGCCCCATGTGGCTATGGTCGTAAATGTGTCCCCTTTGGGGTGGTTTTTGGGGAGAGGCGGCCCCCCACACACTTGGTCTCATAGTTGGATATCAGATTCTAGTTCTACACTCAAATATCTTTTATGAAGGTAGTACTCTATTTTGACCACGGGATCATTATGCATCATCTGTGAAAATTTCAAGAAAATCGGTTCAACCGTTTCTGGGTCTATAAGGAACACACAAACATACAAACAAACAAACAAACAAACAAACACAAATTGATTTTTATACCCTCCACCATAGGATGGGGGTATACTAACTTCGTCATTCTGTTTGTATCTACTCGAAATATTCGTCTGAGACCCCATAAAGTATATATATTCTTGATCGTCGCGACATTTTATGTCGATCTAGCCATGTCCGTCCGTCCGTCTGTCCGTCCGTCCGTCTGTCCATCCGTCTGTCTGTCGAAAGCACGCTACCTTCCGAAGGAGTAAAGCTAGCCGCTTGAAATTTTGCACTAATACTTCTTATTAGTGTAGGTCGGTTGGTATTGTAAATGGGCCATATCGGTTCATGTTTTGATATAGCTGCCATATAAACCGATCTTGGATCTTGACTTCTTGAGCCTCTAGGGGTCGCAATTATTATCCGATTTGCCTGAAATTTTGTACGACGCATTCTCTCATGACCATTAATATACGGGTTTATTATGGTCTGAATCGGTCTATAGCCCGATACAGCTCCCATATAAATCGATCTCTCTATTTTACTTCTTGAGCCCCCAAAGGGCGCAATTCTTATTCGAATTGGCTGACATTTTACACAGGTCTCCAACACATAATTTAATTGTGGTCCAAACAAGACCATATCTTGATATCGCTCTGATAGCAGAGCTAATATTTCCTTATATCCTTTCTTGCTTAAGAAAAGATGCCGGGAAAAGAATTCGACAAATGCGATCCATGGTGGAGGGTATATAAGATTCGGCCTGGCCGAACTTAGCACGCTTTTACTTGCTAGGGTACAATATGAGAGCACACAAAATTTCGCGTAAATCGCACCACCCATCTCCGAGATCTGGCGTTTCTGAAAATTAGGGTAAGGGGGAGAGTTCGCCCACTTCAGATATCAACAAATGTAGCATCCTATTTTCACCACGGGAGCATTATGGATCATCTGTGAAAATGTCAAGAAAATCAGTTCAGCCGTTTCTGGGTCTGTAAGGAGCACACAAACAATCAAACAAACCTACAAACACAAATTCATTTTAATACCCACCACCAAAGGGAGGGGGTATATTAATTTTGGCATTACGTTTGCAACACACCGAAGTATCCATTTCCGATCCTATTAAATATATATATTCTTTATCAGCGTAAAAATCTAAGACGATCTAGACATGTTCGTCCGTCTGTCTGTTGAAATCACGCTACAGTCTTCAAAAATAGAGTTATTGAGCTGAAATTTTGCACATATTCCTTTTTTGTCCATAAGTAGGTTAAGTTTGAAGATTGGCTATATCGGACTATATCTTGATATAGCCCCCATATAGACCGATCTTCCGATTTAGGGTCTTAGGCCCATAAAAGCCACATTTATTATACGATTTTGCTGAAATTTAGACATTGAGTTGTGTTAGGCCCCAGATTTGGATATAGCTGCCATATAGACCGATCCTCCGATTTAGGGTCTTAGGCCCATAAAAGTCACATTTATTATCTTAGCGTGATTTCAACAGACAGACGGAGATGTCTAGATCGTCTTAGATTTTTATGCTGATCAAGAATATATATCGGTCGTAAATGGATATTTCGATGTGTTGCAAACGGAATGACAAAATGAATACACCCCCATCCTTCGGTGGTGGGTGTAAAAAAAAAAAACATTTTCTTTTGAAAAATTTAAGAAATAACTACGTCAATATAAATGCTCTAAAAAATACATTTATTACAATTGGAACAAGGCAATCGAATGTCAGGCGTTAATGTGTTAAGCATTTTGTAATCTGTGAATATGTGAAAAAGGATTCATAAAAGCCAATAAAAATAAATTAAAAAAAAAGAAATTGATATTATTGATATTCTCAGAAATCATAACCAAGGCTATACAATGAAATTATTGGGTTGCCCAAAAAGTAACTGCGGATTTTTCATATAGTCGGCGTTGACAAATTTTTTTCACAGCTTGTGACTCTGTAATTGCATTCTTTCTTCTGTCAGTTATCAGCTGTTACTTTTAGCTTGCTTTAGAAAAAAAGTGTAAAAAAATATATATGATTAAAGTTCATTCTAAGTTTTATTAAAAATGCATTTACTTTTAAAAAATCCGCAATTACTTTTTGGGCAACCAATAAGTACATATACTCGTTGATGTACGAGTATATGGCTATTGGAAATATTTACCACTGTTTTAAAGCACAATTGATATTTATTACGTTTTTTTCAGAAATAAATATTTGCAAAGAATTCAATCTTCTGTAACAAAAATATAAAAATTGCAGTCAATCAACATTTTAGCCTATAAATAATATGAATTTATAGCCAACAGTGCGTACAATACATATTTTATAATAATTTAAAGGAATGGAAATTTAATTCAGGAAAAGGGAGAAAATAATTGTAGTAAAAACAACAATAACAAAAGTAAAGAGAAATGAAAAAGTAATGCTTTTAATTAATTTGTTTAATAGATTGTGAAGTTTTAAATCTTATTTTATAAATCACTCCACACAAGGTATACCTGTTATTAATTTATGGTTATTGGAGCTTATTCTTCATAATAAAATAACCATCAGGTAAAACGGCATAAAGTTCGGCCTGGCCGAACTTTTGATACCCATCACCTCGGGTATATATGTAAACCCCTTTTCGTCACAATCCGGTGAAAACTGGATAACTTAAGAACCCAAATTTGGCACGGACATTGAGTGGTCTAAAAAATATAAGTCACTATTCAATTTTGTAAAACAAAATATTAGTCTTTTTTGGCAGCTATATCCAGATATAAACCGAACTGAACCCGGATATCGAAAAGCCTCACATAAGTCACAGCGTCAAATTTCAACTAAAGCGGATAGTAAATGCGCTTTTTATAGGTCCAAGATTTTAAATCGAGAGATCGTTCAATATGGCATCTACAACCAAATCTGGACCGATCTGGATCAAATTAATCAAGAATATAACAAGTAAAAAGTAAAAGCGTGGTAAGTTCGGCCGGGCCGAATCTTATATACCCTCCACCATGGGTCGCACTTGTCGAGTCCTTTTCCCTGCATCCCTTCTTAAGCAAGAAAGGATATAAGGAAATATTAGCTCTGCTATCAGAGCGATATCAAGATATGGTCTTGTTTGGACCACAATTAAATTATGTGTTGGAGACCTGTGTAAAATGTCAGCCAATTCGAATAAGAATTGCGCCCTTTGGGGGCTCAAGAAGTAAAATAGAGAGATCGATTTATATGGGAGCTGTATCGGGCTATAGACCGATTCAGACCATAATAAACACGTATGTTGATGGCCATGAGGGAATCCGTCGTACAAAATTTCAGGCAAATAATAATTGATAATAATTGCGACCTCTAGGGGCTCAAGAAGTCAAGATCCCAGATCGGTTTATATGGCAGCTATATCAGGTTATGAACCGATTTGAACCTTATTTGACACAGTTGTTGAAAATAAGAATTAAATACGTCATGCAAAATGTCAACCAAATCGGATAAGAATTGCGCACTCTAAAGGCTCAAGAAATCGAAACCCAACATCGGTTTATATGGCAGCTATATCAGGTTATGAACCGATTTGAACCGTACTTAGCACAGTTGTTGGATATCATAACAAAACACGTCGTGCAAAATTTCATTCCAATCGGATAAGAATTGCGCACTCTAGAGGCTCAAGAAGTCAAGACCCAAGATCGGTTTATATGGCAGCTATATCAAAACATGAACCGATATGGCCCATTTACAATACCAACCGACCTACACTAATAAGAAGTATTTGTGCAAAATTTCAAGCGGCTAGCTTTACTCCTTCGGAAGGTAGCGTGCTTTCGACAGACAGACGGACGGACAGACGGACGGACGGACAGACGGACGGACGGACGGACGGACAGACGGACGGACAGACGGACGGACGGACGGACGGACAGACGGACGGACGGACAGACGGACGGACGGACAGACGGACGGACAGACGGACGGACGGACAGACGGACGGACGGAGATGGCTAGATCGACATAAAATGTCGCGACGATCAAGAATATATATACTTTATGGGGTCTCAGACGAATATTTCGAGTAGATACAAACAGAATGACGAAGTTAGTATACCCCCATCCTATGGTGGAGGGTATAAAAATCAATTTGTGTTTGTTTGTTTGTTTGTTTGTTTGTATGTTTGTATGTTCCTTATAGACCCAGAAAAGGTTGAACCGATTTTCTTGAAATTTTCGCAGATGATGCATAATGATCCCGTGGTCAAAATAGAGTACTACCTTCATAAAAGATATTTGAGTGTAGAATTAGAATCTGATATCGAACTATGAGACCAAGTGTTTGGGGGGCCGCCTCTCCCCAAAAACCACCCCAAAGGGGACACATTTACGACCATAGCCATATGGGGCTGAAATGAAAGGTCTTAGGGAGTAAAGCACAAATCTGATATCAATATTCGAGAAAAGTGTCTATTGGGCCACAACATCACACAAAAATAAGACTTTGCTGACTTTTGCAATATGAGGCTCAAATAAGAGGGTTTTTAGAGTGGAACACGAATCCGATATATATTTTCAAGGCCAACTCACTGAGATGCCGCCCATCCCCCAAAAACACCCCCAAGCCGGTCATGTTTGCCGACTATGGAAATATGGGGCTCAAATTAAAGGCATGTGGGAGTAGACCATGTATCTGATATCAATATTAGGGACCAACTGTCTAGCGGACGTCCCACCCCATAACAACCCACAAATAGGACATATTTGCTCACCAAGACAATTTGGGTCGTAAAGAGAGTGGAACTAAATATTAAAAGCTTTTAGGGCCAATACCCCAAACCCGACATATTTGCTGACTTTTGCAATAAGGAGTTTAAATGAAATTAAAAATCGAATTTGATATCAAATTTTGAGGCAAATGGCAATATGTGGTTCAAATAAATGATATATAGATATTTGAGAATAGAGCACGTTGGTGATATATTTTCCGGGCTTAGTGTTTGGGAGACCACCCCCCAAACACACCCCTAAATCGGCCATATTTACCGACCATGTCAATGTGGAGATTAAATGAAAGGTATTCGGGGGTAGAGCAAGAATTGAAACCCACTTTCGGGAACAATTTTCTGGGGGTCAACCCCTTTCCCAAAATACCCCACAAACTGCAATTTTTTAGCGACCATCTCAATATGGGGCTCAAATAAAGATATTTGGGAGTAGAATACGAATTTGATATCTAAATGTAGGACCATGTATTTAGGGCATCACCCCTTTCCCAAAACACCCCCAAAGGTTAAAAAATTTTCGACCGTGCGAATATGTGGCTCAAATGAAAGGTATTTGAGATTAGAATTTGATAACCTATTTTAGGGCCATGTGTTTGGGGGACGCCTCATCCTGTAAACTCCTCTTAAGCCAATGGCAATATTAGGTTTAAATAAATGGTATTTGAGAGAAGAGCACGATGCTAATATTTTTTCAGGGCCAAGTATATGGGGGACCACCTCTCCCCCGAAAACACCACTAAATCAGACATCAAGAGAATATCGCGCTGAAATGAAGTATTTTAAGAATGGAGTACACCTTAGATCCAAACTTAAATTCGTGGACCAATAAAGATCGTATGGGATTCAGATTAAGGCACTTATATTGTTAAACTGTTAGTCAAGCGATATACTATTTTCGTAGTATTTCACTAAAAGACCTTTAATTGTCGAAAATAAATATTCCAAGGAAACTTTTGTTCCATATAAAGTAAAAGAAGGCGCAGCGGAGCGGGCCCGGATGGGGCATTAATTATGCATTTTTCAACGGATTTTGAAGAAAGATGGTTTACATATATACCCGAGGTGGTGGGTATCCAAAGTTCTACCCGGCCGCACTTAACGCTTTTTTACTTGTTTAAAATGGTACAATATCATTGTCAAGTTTTTTGCCTGTTAGGGCGAAGCTCAATTTATATTTATCATATTCTAAAAAGACAACATTTTGCTTAGGCCTGGGCAAGCGTAATATTATTTTTCTTAAGGACAAATTGTAATGAAATTCTAAGCAAAAACTAAATTTGAATGAAATTTTTTCTACTCAAATTTTAATGAAATTTTTCTAAAGACAAAATTTCGGCGTAATATTCTCTAGTTACAAAACATCAGAACGGGCCTAACCCCCTCGAAATCATTTTTAAAGACAAAAATTTTTTAAATTTTTTCCAATGACAAAATTTTTACAAATAAAAATTTCAAAAATTTTTTTTAAAGACTAAATTATAGGGAATGTTTTTGAGAAAAAAATATTTGGGAAAAACTCTCTAAAAACAACCTCACCTTCAGATTATTTTTTAAAGAGAAAATCAATGAAATTTTGCATTTTGTACCAAACAACATTTTCCTAAAATTTTTCTGGAGGCAAATTTCAATAAATATTAGACAACATTTTAACCCATTACGCTGACCCTCAATTCGGTTGTTCGATTTTGATGAAATTTTATATATTCTTAATTTAGAGAATTTAAATTGATTTAGCAAATTTTTTACATATTTTGAATTCCTAAGCCCCTACAACAAAAAAATCATTTTCTTAATATTTTATGACCATTTAGCGAAGAAAGCTGGATTTAATGATATTGGTATAAAATCGCACCTGCTGTCAAAAGAAGTAGGATTAGTGTCATAAATTTCGTTCCTTATTAAAGAAACCATAAAATGCAACAATACATTAAGAAAAGGTTTCAGAAATCTCACTCCTAAGAATTTTGAGAACTTTTTCATTCGATTTCATTACGATACTTCCATCCTAACTCGAGCTACAATTTTTCTGAGGCACAGGACCTTAAATCGAGGCAGGTTAATGTAATTTTTTAAAGACCGACTAGCAATGTAATTTTTGTTTCTGATTTTTGTACCCTCCATCATGGGATGGGCGTATACTAATTTCGTCATTTTGTTTGCAACACCTTGAATTATTGATCGTCATGACAATTTAGGTCGCCATGTCCGTCCGTCCGTCCGTCTGTCCGTCCGTCCGTCTGTCCGTCTGTCCGTCCGTCCGTCTGTCCGTCCGTTCATCTGTCGAAAGCACGCTAACTTTCGAAGGAGTAAAGCTAGGCGCTTGTAATTTTGCACAAATTCTTTTTATGAGCATAAGTCTGTTGGGATTGTAAATGGGCCAAATCGATTATGCTTGATATAGCTGCCATATAAACAATCTTGGATCTTGACTTCTTGAGCCGATTTGACTAAAATTTTGCACGTGGTGTTTTGGTAGGTCTTCCAAGAACTGAGCATAATTGCGCAAATCCGTATATAGCCCAAAATAGCTGGCATATAAACCGACCGCTTTTAGAGGCACAATTCTTATCCGATTTGGCTGTAATTTTGCACTTGGTGTTTTGTTATTACAGTTTGACCATATTTGCTCGATATTTGATACGGATTGTTTAATAACCCATCCGAAAACATCAGCCGAGGTCGATCAATAATGGTTCACAATTGGATACAGCTCCCACGTTGTACTTATAGGGCAGGTGTTAGGAATTATGCAGTCGGCATCGCCCGACTTTTGCCCTTCCTTACTGGTTTCATATCGGAAGTTGGGCGGATACTCCCCTTATCCTAAAAGCACGACCCAAAAAGAAAAGTAGAGAAATCGGAACTATATGGGACTCAAATGAAAGGTATTCAAGAGTAGATTACGAATTTCATATTAAAAACGGGTCCAAGTAACTTGGGGCCTGCCCCAACCCCAAAACTTCCTAAACTAGACTTATTGGATGACCATGAAAATATGGCACTCAACTAAAAGGTATTCGGAAGAAGATTAAAGATATGAGATATGATATGATAAGATATGATAAGAATGGGCTTTATAATTTGTTGATATTTGAAGGTGGCGGACCCTCCCCCACTACGCCCAAAACACCACTCAAAATCAAAAGCTGTCCAATAGGAACAATATGGGTACCAAATGAAAGGTATTATAGAGTAGAATACGAATGTGGCATTAAAAATGGGGATCAAGTATCCAATAGGTCGCCCAACGCCAAAACTCCCACAAACAGACATGTTGGTCGTACATATCAATTTAGGACTCAATTGAGAGGTATTCGGGAGTAGACTACTAATATGACATAAAAACAAAGTAAAGAGTGCTAAGTTCGGCCGGGCCGAATCTTATATACCCTCCACCATGGATCGCATTTGTCTAGTTCTTTTCCCGGCATCTCTTCTTAGGCAAAAAAGGATATAAGAAAAGATTTGCTCTGCTATTAGAGCGGTATCAAGATATGGTCCGGTTTGGATCACAATTAAATTATATGTTGGAGACATGTGTAAAATGTAAGCCAATTCGAATAAGAATTGCGTCCTTTGAGGGCTCAAGAAGTAAAATAGAGAGATCGATTTATATGGCAGCTATATCAGGTTATGGGCCGATTTGAACCAAACTTGGCACAATTGTTGGATATCATAACAAAACACGTCGTGCAAATTTCGATTCCAATCGGATAAGAATTGTGCACTCTAGAGGCTCAAGAAGTCAAGACCTAAGATCGGTTATGGACCGACTTTGAACCATACATACAGTTGTTGGATATCATAATAAAAGAGGTCATGCAAAATTTCATCCCAATCGGATAAGAATTGCGCACTCTAGAGCCTCAAGAAGTCAAGACCCAAGATCGGTTTATATGACAGCTATATCAGGTTATGAACCGATGTGAACCATACTGGGCACAGTTGTTGGATATGATACCAAAATACGTCGTGCAAAATTTCATTCCAATCGGATAAGAATTGCGCATCCTAGAGGCTCAAGAAATCATGACCCAAGATCGGTTTATATGGCAGCTATATCAAAACATGGACCGATATGGCCCATTTACAATACCAACCGAGCTACATAAATAGGAAGTATTTGTGTAAAATTTCAAGCGACTAGCTTTACTCCTTGCGAAGTTAGCGTGCTTTCGACGGACGGACGGACATGGCTAGATCGACATAAAATTACACGACGATCAAGAATATATATACTTTATGGGGTCTCAGACGAATATTTCGAGTAGTTAAAAACAGAATGACGAAATTAGTATACCCCCCAACCTATGGTGGAGGGTATAAAAAAAGTGTGAAGGGGCCTAACACAATTCACTGTCTCAAATCTCGGCGACATCGAACAATAAATGCGCCTTTTATGTGCCCTAGGCCTTAAACTGAGATATGGGCACAGGACCTTAAATCGAGAGTAAATCAAAAGAAGTTATATCCAAATTTAGACCGATCTGGGCAAAATTGAAGGGAGGTGTCGAAGGATCTAACAAAACTTACTGTCCCGAATTTCGGCGAAATCGGACAATAAATGAGCCTTTTGGGGGATTAAGACCCTAAATCGAGAGATCGGTCTATATGGCAGCTCTATCCAAATCTGGGCCGATCTGATTCAAATCACAAAAGGATGTCGAAGGCCGTATCACTACTCACTTCCCCAAATTTCGGCGAAATCGGACAATAAATGCGACTTTTATGGAATTAAAACTTAAAATGGAGAGGTCGGTCTATATGGCAGTTATATCGAAATCTGAACCGATCTGAGCTAAACTGCGGAATGATGTGGAAGGCTCTAATATAACTCACTGTCTCAAATTTCGGCGAAATCAGACAATAAATGCGCCTTTTATGGGCTCAAAACCTTAAATCTAGAGATCGGTCTATATGGCACCCATATCCTAATTTGGACCAATCTAAGCCAAATTGAAGAAAGATGTCGAGGTGCCAACTCACTGTCTCAAATTTAGGCGATAGCGGACAATATATGCGCCATTTATGGGTCCATAACCTTAAATCGAGAGATCGGTATATATGGCAGCTATATCCAAATCTAGACCGGTCTGAGCCAAATTTAGGAAGGATGCTGATGGCCTTAACACAACTGACTGTCCCAAATTTCGGCGAAATCGGATTATAAATGCGTCTTTTATGGGCTCAAGTTCTTAAATCAAGAGATCGGTCTATATGGCAGCTATATTCAAATCTAGACCGATATGAGCCAAATTTACAAAGGATGTCGAAGGGCCTAACGCAATTCACTGTCCCAAATTTCAGCAAAATCGGATAGTAAATGTGGCTTTTATTGACCTAAGAACTTAAATCGGTGGATCGGCCTATATGGGGGCTATATCAAGACATAGTCCGATATTGGACATCTTCGAGCTTAACCTTCTTATGCCAAAAAAACTGTTCAAAGTTTTAGTTCAACATCTCTTTTTTCAAAGACTGTATCGTGATTATAACAAACAGACTGTCATACGGACAGACGGACGGAGAGATGGTCTTAGATTTTTACGACAATCAAGAATATATATGTACTTTATAGAGTCGCTAATGGATATTCCGATGTGTTGCAAACGCAATGACAAAATGAATATACCCACATCCTTCGGTGGAAGGTATATACAATAAATAAAGTAAAACGAATAGGGACAGGCTAAAGTCGGGCGAAGCTGACCTTGGGTATGCAGGCTAAGTCGTCAAAACTATAATTTGCTTAAATTTCATATCTAGAACTTTGACCAAAGAACTTACATATTGTTGGAGACGTTTAATAAATCGTTGTGCAAATTTTTGAGAAGATCGATTGATAAATGTGTTAGCATTTTAGGCCTTAAAAGTGAGAGCCATATCTAAGACTAAGCATCATCATCAGAAGAGTTATAGGAGAAACCTTCGTGACAAATTTTATGAAGATCGTTTAACAGATTACCTTATTATTGAGTTTTATTCAAAATTAGAGGGAAACATATATGGGAGCTAATATATCTAAATCTGAACCGATACCTAATAAATTCAATAGCAATACCGGGAGTTGTAAGGGAATTCGTTGTGTCAATTTTCGTGTGAATCCCTAAACAATCGACCAAATTATTGCAATACTAGTCCAAACCGGACGAACATATATATGGAAGCTATATCCGAATCGAAACCGATTTCTTTGAAATTCACCAACAATGTAGAGACTTATAAGAGAATCACTCGTGCAAAATTTAGTGAGAATCGGTTTACAAAAGACGATGTAATTGCAATTTTAGACCAAATCGGACGATAGCTTTGGTAGCTATATCCAATTCTGAACCGACTTTTTCCAATTTTAGTAGGCTTTGACTTTAGGCCCAAGAAAATGCTTGTGCCGAATTTGAAGACGATAGGATGAAAATTTCGACCCGCACTTTGTTTATAAATTAACATGGACAGACAGACAGACGCTCATAGCTAACTCGAATCCGAAAGTGATTCTAAGTCGATCGGTATACTTATCAATGGGTCTATCGCTCTTCCTTCTGGGTGTTAACAAAAAATCCATTAAGTTATAATACCCTGTACCACAGTGGAGTATAAACAAGTAAAATCGTGCTAAGTTCGGCCGGGCCGAATCTTATATACCCTCCACCATGGATCGCATTTGTCGAGTTCTTTTCCCGGCATCTCTTCTTAGGCATAAAAGGATATAAGAAAAGATTTGCTCTGCTATTAGAGTGATATCAAGATATGGTCCGGTTTGGACCACAACTAAATTATATTTTGGAGACCTGTGTAAAATGTCAGCCAATTCGAATAAGAATTGCGCCCTTTGCGAGCTCAAGAAGTAAAATAGAGAGATTGATTTATATGGGAGCTGTATCGGGCTATAGACCAATTCGGATAATAATAAACACGTATGTTGATGGTCATAAGAGAATCCGCCGTACAAAATTTCAGGCAAATCGGATAATAATTGCGACCTCTAGAGGCGCAAGATGTCAAAATCCCAGATCGGTTTATATGACAGCTATATCAGGCTATGAACCGATTTCAACCATACTTGTCACAGTTGTTGGATATCATAATAAAATACCTCGTGCAAAAATTCATTCCAATTGGATAAGAATTGCGCCCTCTAGAGGCTCAAGAAGTCAAGACCCAAGATAGGTTTATATGACAGCTATGTCAGGTTATGGACCGATTTAAACCATACTTAGCACAGCTGCTGGATATCATAACAAAACACGTCGTGCAAAATTTCAGTCCAATCGGATAAGAATTGCGCCCTCTAGAGGCTCAAGAAGTCAAGACCCAATATCGGTTTATATGGCAGCTATATCAAAACATGGACCGATATAGCCCATTTACAATACCAACCGACCTACACTAATAAGAAGTATTTGTGTAAAATTTCAAGCGGCTAGCTTTACTCCTTCGGAAGTTAGCGTGCTTTCGACGGACGGACAGACGGACGGACATGGCTAGATCGACATAAAATGTCACGATGATCAAGAATATATAGTCTTTATGGGGTCTCAGACGAATATTTCGAGTAGTTACAAACAGAATGACGAAGTTAGTATACCCCCATTCTATGGTGGAGGGTATAAAAATAAATACATGAAATAAAATAGAAAAGAACTAAAAGCCAAAAAATAACAAGTAAGAAGGCGTTAAGTTCGGCCGGGCCGAACTTTGGATACCCACCACCTCGGGTATATATGTAAACCACCTTTTAATCAAAATTCGGTGAAAATTTCATACCTTATACTCATATACCTCATACCGATCTGAAATATATACGACACGGATGTCGAAAAGCCGAACATAAGTCGCTGTGTGAAATTTCAGTGAAATCGGATTATAAATGCGCCTTTTATGGGGCCAAGACTTTAAATCGAGATATCGGTCTACATGGCAGCTATATCCAAATCTGAACCGATTTCGGCCAAGTTGCATTAACATGTCGAAAAGCGTAACACGAAGCAATGTCCCAAATTCCGGCGAAATCGGACAATACATGCCTCTTTTATGGGCCCTAAACCTTAAATCGAGAGATCGGTCTATATGGCAGCTATATGCAAATCTGAACTGATCTGGGCAAAATTTAAGAAGGACGTCGAAGAGCCTAACCAAACTCACTGTGTCAAATTTCAGCGACATCGGACAATAAATGCGTCTTTTATGGCCCCAAAACCTAAAACCTAGATCTGTGCGATATTGCGGAAGTATGTCAAGGGGCTTAACTTAACTCACTGCTCCAAATTTCGGCGACTTCGGACAATAAATGAGCATTTTATGGGCCCAAAACCATAAATCAAGAAATCGGTCTATATGGCAGCTATATCTAAACTGAACCGATCTGAACCAAATTGAAGAAATTTGTCAAAGGGCCTAACACAACTCACTGTCCCAAATTTCAGCAAAATCGGATAATGAATATGGCTTTTATGGGCCTTACACCATAAATCGGAGGATCGATCTATATGGCAGCTATATCCAAATCCGGACCGATCTGAGCCAAATTAAAGTGATTTTGGCTCGACGGGCCTTACACAATTCACTGTCCCGAATTTCATCAAAATCGGATAATAAATGTGGCTTTTATGGGCCTATGACCCTTAATCGGAGGATCGGTTTATATGGCAGCTATAAACCGAACCGATCTGGGCCAAATCTGAACCGATCTGGGCCAATTTAACGAAGGAAGTCGAAGGGCCTCAGACAACTCAATGTCCCAAAATTCAGCGAAATCGGATAAAAAATGTGGCTTTTATGGGCCTTAGACCCTAAATCGGAGGATCAGTCTATATGGCAGCTATATCCAAATCTGGACCGATCTGAGCCAAATTGACGAAGGATGTCGAAGGGCCTAACACAACTCACTGTCCCAAATTTCAGCAAAATCGGATAATAAATGAGGCTATTATGGCCCAAAGACCCTAAATCGGTCGATCGGTCTATATGGGGGCTATATCAAAATATAGCTCGATATAGCCCATCTTCGAACTTAACCTGCTTATGGACAAAAAAAGAATCAGTGCAAAATTTCAGCTTAATGTCTTTATTTTTAAAGACTGTAGCGTGATTTCAACAGACAGACGGACGGACATGTCTAGATCGTCTTAGATTTTTACGCTGATCAAGAATATATATACTTTATAGGGTCGGAAATGGATGTTTCGATGTGATGCAAACGGAATGACAAAATGAATATACCCCCATCCTTCGGTGGTGGGTATACAAATAGATACATAAAATAGAAAATAACTAAAAGCCAAAAAATAAAAACCACAAAAAAGGCAATGAAGTTTAATTAGTATTACTTATACACCATAAGGCACAATAAATATTGCGTATGCGTCACATTGACCCTCTCCCTTTTGCATACATATTCACCTTATTGTGCTTGTCCCTCATTCTCTCTCCTCTCTTTGGCATTCCTTCTCCATTAGGTCTTCGTTTGCAATTTTTCAATCACAACAAAACATTTGCCACAAAATAATTTCTTACAAGAGTGTACAGATTTTTATTGCCTACCTTTGGCGTTTTCACTAGTGTTTCCTGCCTTGTACACCTCAGCTCGAAACCTTATCCTCTCCAGCAAAGTGATTCAGACCATTGGAAACAGCAGAGAGGCAAAAAAAAATATATAATATTGGTCTATGTAATTTATAAACACAACAACAAAATGTTTAATTTGCGGAAATTATTATGTAAGTATAATGCATGTTTATGTGAGAGTGTGTATAAAATGATTTGACCAGAAAGCAAACAATCACTACAATGGAACGTGAAGAACACAAGTCCCAGTATACAGAAATTGCCAACATCGTGGCAACAAAACAAACTATTTCGCCAATAAACATCTACCCCAGGTAGAAATGGTCAATTGTGGTCAATTCTGGTCTTCATTCACATTTCAAGCTACCCCCTAGGGTTTATAAAGAAATGGAGGTTGTCTAAGAGAGTTGCCGAGCTTAGAAAATGTCAAAACAATTAAACGGTAAATTATTGAAAAAAACAAGCAAAAATCGTGCTTAGTTCGACCGGGCCGAATCTTATATACCCTTCACAATGGATTGCATTTGCCAAGTTCTGTGCCCGATATCTCATTATAGACACACAAAGGATAATGGATCAGAATTGCTATGCTATAACTGATATACCAAGTAATGAACCGATTGGAACCATACTTGGTTAAGCTGTTCGAGACCAAAGTGGAATTCATTGTGCAAAATTTGATCTAAATCGGATAAGAATTGCGCCCTATAGTGGCTCAAGAAATAAAATTGGGAGATCTGTTTAAATGGGAGCTATACCATGTTATGGACCGATTCAGGAAAAAATTTAACATGTATGTTAAAGGTCATGCAAGAAGTCGTTGTGCCAATTCAGGTAAAAATTGTTCTCTATAGAGGCTTATATGGGGCCACCATAGCGCAGATATTAGAATGTCCGCCTGTGACGCTGAACGCCTGCGTTCGAATCCTGGCGAAATCATTAGATAACATTTTCAGCGGTGGTTTTCCCATCCTTATACTAGCAGCATTTGTGAGGAATTATGCCATGTAAAAACTTCTCTCCAAAGAGATGTCGCACTGCGGCACGCCATTCGGACTCGACTATAAAAAGGAGGCCCCTCATTATTGAGCTTAAACTTGAATTGGACTGCACTCATTGATATGTGAGAAATTTGCCCCCGTTCTTTAGTGGTATGTTCATGGTAAACATTTGCAATTTGCAATTGAGGTTTAATAAATATAGTCGGAAGATCGGTTTGGCCCATACTTGGCACAGTTGTTGATGGTCAAACCAAAACACTTCATGCCAAATTTCAGCCAAATCGGATAATAAGTGCGCCCTCTAGAGGCTCACGAAGTCAAGATCCGAGATCGATTTGTATGGCAGCTATATCAGGTTATGAACCGATTTGAACCATACTTAGCACAGCTGTTGGATATCATAACAAAATGCGTCGTGCAAGAATTTCTTTCCAATCGGATAAGAATTGCGCCATCTAGCTCAAGAAGTCAAGACACAAGATCGGTTTATATGGCAGCTAGCTTCCATATGCTATATCAGGTTATGAACCGATTTGAACATAATTTAGAACAGTTGTTGGAAGTCACATCAAAACACGTCGTGCAAAATTTCGTTTCAATCGGATAAGAATTGCGCCCTCTAGAGGCTCAAGAAGTCAAGACCCAAGATCGGTTTATATGGCAGTTACGTCAAAACATGGACCGATATAGCCCATTTACAATCCCAACCGACCTACACTATTAAGATGTATTTGTGCAAAATTTCAAGCGGCTAGCTTTACACCATC
Source organism: Stomoxys calcitrans (assembly GCF_963082655.1). Classification (NCBI taxonomy): domain Eukaryota; kingdom Metazoa; phylum Arthropoda; class Insecta; order Diptera; family Muscidae; genus Stomoxys; species Stomoxys calcitrans. The sequence goes on along the minus strand of NC_081552.1, from coordinate 55,770,972 downwards.
GAAAGTTAGAGTGCTTTCGACAGACAGACGGACATGGCCAGATCGTCATAAAATGTCGCGACGATCAAGAATATAAATACTTTATGGGGTCTTAGACGCATATTTCGAGTAGTGGAGGGTATAAAAATAAATATTTCAAAAAAAAATTATTTATGAAATTTAAATTTTGACAACTCTGGCAACTCTGTTCTGGTTTTACCTCAAGAGAATTTTTGCGAAACATTGATCACGGAAAACTCCCATTTAGGGGGTTGGTTGTTCGCCGAACAATTGCAAAATATTGTGCCCTAAATTTTTGCCATTTTCCGCTTTCTTTGCCGTCCACAGGAAATGAAATGTGAGATTTCATATTTGTGGAATAGAATTTTTCTCATGCTGGGTAAGAGCATGGATCCCCATCCAGCAGGTAGATGGCAAATAGAAAAAGGCTACCATATGGCCCTAAGGGTGTCATAAAAAGTTGTTATTAATGTAAACTGCAATGTTGGTTACATTTTCCTACTTGGCCACAAAATAATGAAGTTTTATGCATTTTATTGATTTCTGTAAATTGGCTAAACTTTTTGGTTCTTTGCTTAGCTTTTGGCTTCAATCAAAACTTTTTGGTGAAATTAATGACTATTTGCTAGAATTTAATGCCAATAAGGTGTTGACGAGCAAGCTTGAAGGAGGAACTTTTGAAAATTTGTTACCGCAAACAAAAAAGCGAAATGATTTTTGCCAAGAAATTCAATTAAGTTTTTTAGGCTAGAAATCCATAAAGAAAGCCACAAACAAGTAAAAAGGCAATTAGTTCGGCCGCGCCGAACTTTGGATACCCACCACCTCGGGTATATATGTAAGCCCAATTTCGTCACAATACGGTGTAAATTATGATATGCACCCAAATTCGGCACAGGCATTGAGAGGTCTATTGAATCTAGGTCACTATTTATCCTTTAGAACAAAATATTGGTCTTTTTGTCAGCTATATCCAAATATAAACCGATCTGAACCGTATACGACACGGATGTCGAAAAGCCTAACATAAATCACTGAGTAACATTTTCAGACAATAAATCTGATTTTTATGGGAATAGGACCCAAAATTGGAAGATCGGTCTATAAAGCGACTATAGAGTCCGATTTGGCCCGTTCAAGAACTTAGACGGACGGATACACGGACATCGTTAAATGGTCTTAGAATTTTACGACGATCCGAAATATATATAATTTGTAGGGATATTCTTGTGTGTTGCAAACGGAATGACTAAATGAACATACCCCCTATCCCATGGTGGTGGGTATAAAAATAAGTATCTTAAAATTAACTTTGTTTTAATTTCCCTCAAAACAAATTTCTTATTGATTGAAAAAAATTCCTTAAAATTAGCACCTTTTGTTTTCGATTTTCGTTTGCGTAACATTTCATTACTTTCTAATAGACATATAATTCTTTGGGCCAGATGTGCTTGCTGTTTGTTTTGCCTCTACGGCAAATCGTTTTGATGATGGTTTTTGTTTTATGTGCAAACTCTTCTCCATGCCTCTTTTGGGAAGGAAAAGAGCGCAAGAGAAGGACAATGTTTCCTTCAGCTTTTACTCAGTTCATAAGTGACAAAGTACCACAAATGCCACCTGTGTTAAATTCCTTCAATTACTTTAATTTAGTATAGCATATAAGTCTAACGTTTTTTCAATTACTCGTAGCTAATGACATTTTAAATAATTTTACATAATAAATTTAAATGAGCATGAGCCTATTAGGGTTGTTGGAAAGAGACATGGAGAGATTTCTGGTACATTGGGGCGTATGACGGGTAGTAAATATAAATTAAATTTTAGCACTCATACGCCACATTGTTCAACTTTAAAGAATAGAAAACGTTCTTTAGTTGCATAGAGAATTCCGAAGAAACTGCTGCTGCAAAGAAGAAATTTTTTTAAAGAAGAATTTATTCTTTATACCCCTTGCCCAATACGGAGGCCACCGTAGCTCAGAGTCAACATGTCAGCCTATGACGCTGACGATAGGGGGTATATTCATTTTGTCATTCCGTTTGCAACACATCAAAATGTCCATTTCCGACCCTACAAAGTATATAAAATTCGGATCGTCGAAAAATTCTAGGGCGATTTAACAAAGCCCGTGTGTCTGTCCGTCCGTCTGTTGTAATCACTCTACAGTCATCAAAAGTTTAGTATTAAGCTGAAATTTGGTACAGATACGTCCTTTGCTGCACGCAGGTTAAATCCGTGAATGGACCCAATCAGACCATATTTGGATATAGTTGCCATATAGACCGGTCTGCCGTTTTAGGGTCTTAAGAACATAAAAGTCGTAATTATTGTCTGATTTTGCAAAAATTTGGTACAGCGTGTCATGTTAGGCTGCTCGATATCCCTGTTCAATTCGGCCGTATCGGTCCAGATTTGGATATCGGTCCAGATTTAGATCGGTTCAGATTTGGATACAGCTGCCATACAATCCGATCTCTCGATTTATGGTCTTAGACCCTTAAAAGGCACGTCCGGTTTCGAGGAAATTTGGTGCAGCGTGTTATATGAGGCTCATCGATATCCCTGTTTAATTCGGCCGTATCGGTCCAGATTTAGATATTGATGTCTTATATATCAAGATTGGAATAAATCATGAATTTTTTACCATATAAGGGCGAAAGGTGATTAATATATATATGTAACCGAGGTGGTGTGTATCCATAGTTCGGCCCGACCATACTTAATCCCTTTTTAATGTTTTTTTTTTTTTTAATTTTAAATTTTTTTATATTATTTTAAAAGCTAATCATTGCCAAATTGTTACATTGTTTCCATTTTTTCCTACCCTAGTAAACGCTTCTTTCCATATTCAAATTCGTTGCTCATCACTTTTGGCTGGCTCATTAAACTTTTAGCATAAGTTTTACTAAGACAATTTGAGATGCTTGTGTAGAAAACACCCCAGATAAACACACACGCTACCGTACTTGTGCAGTTACCATATACAAACATACCCAGCTCTCAGGGGAGATGTTAGGGGAATTAAATGAGCACATTTCAACTATTTCCTAAAAGCAGTCATTGCATATGATGATTTATTATATAACTTAAAGCGAAAACAATTCTACGAACCGTTGTTAGTTTTAGCCATATCTACAAAGGAATAATTTTGAATCAACATTTATTTAAGTGTACGAGTCGTGTGTGTGTTTGTGTTAGGAGAGGAAATAAATTTTAATTAGAAATTACGTTGGTGGTTTGAGTTATAATAAAATCTTACAATTTTATGGTTAACACTGATGGTTAAAATAATGGGAAAACAACTAAAGGAGTGATAAATTCGGCCAAATATTACATACCCTTCACCATCAATTGCATTTGTTAAGTTCTTTGTCCAGTATATCTTTATGGCCAAACGCAGGAAAATGGATAAGAATTGCTATGCTATGGGATCTATATAGGATTATGAACCAATTTGGACCATAGGGGCTTGGATGTTGGACATCATAGTAGATGCTATTGTGCGAAATGGCAAATGAACCAAATCGGATAAGAATTGCGCCCTATAGGAACTCAAGAAAGCACACATAGGACTACGAGGTCACTTATGTAAAATCGGTGCGGAAAGTGATAGCATGTGTAGGGCATGCGGGGAAGATGATGAGACGTCAGAGCATTTACTTTGTCATTGCCCGGCTTTTGCTTCTAAAAGATACCGGCACTTAGGTGGAGACACAATACCAGACATGAACCAACTTAGGGAAGTGGTATTAAAATCAATTAAGGGTTTTGTAAGTAGCACGGAATTCCTAACTTCAAATTTTCTTTTTAGACGTTACTTTATAGTTTTTAGAGTGCACAACTAGCCGACTACTGGCCTAGGTGTATGTCCATAGTGACATGGGTGGATTTATATCGGCATCCTCTTTTCAACCTAACCTAACTCAAGAAATAAGGCCAGGAGATCATTTTATATGGGAGCTATGTCAGGTTACGGACCCATTCAGATCGTATTCAACACTCATGTAAGAGATCATAGAAAAATTCATTGTGCATAGTGAAGCTCAAGAAATATAATCGGGAGATAAGTTTATCTGGGAACTATATCAGGATTAAAAGCGATTCAAGCTATACTTGACACGAATGTTTGAGATCATAATAAAAGTCGTTGGGCAAAATTTCAGCCAATTCAGACAAGAACCGGTTAACAAATGACCAAATTATTGCAATACTAGTGCAAATCGGACGAACATATATATGGGAGCTATATCTAAATCTAGGCCGATTTCCATGAAATTCACCAATAATGTCAAGACATATAAAGAAATCACTTGCGCAAAATTCGGAAGAATCGGTTAATAAATAGCGATATAATTGCAATTTTAGTCCAGATCGGACGTACATATATACGTAAGCCATATCTAAATCTAGGCCGATTTCTAAGAAATTCTTCAATTGTGCCGAAACATATATGAGAATCACTTTTGCAAAATTTCGAGTGAATCGGCTTACAACTGACGATATAATTGCAATTTTAGTCCAAATTGGGCAAACATATATATGGGAGCTATATCCAAATTTGAACCGATTTTTTCCAATTTTAATAGGCTTCATCTCTAGGCTCAAGAGAATACCTGTGCCAATTTTGAAGACAAATTAACATGGACAGACAGATGGACATAGCTACATCGAATCAGTAAGTGATTCTTACTGAAATAAATATAAAATAAAATAAAATAAAATAAAATAAAATAAAATAAAATAAAATAAAATAAAATAAAATAAAATAAAATAAAATAAAATAAAATAAAATAAAATAAAATAACGAAAAGCCTAACATAAGTCACTGTGTCAAATTTCAGTGAAATCGGATTATAAATGCGCCTTTTATGGGGCCAAGACCTTAAATCGCGATATCGGTCTATATGGCAGCTATATTCAAATCTCGACCGATCTGGGCAAAATTGAAGAAGGACTTCGAAGAGCCTAACCAAACTCACTGTCTCAAATTTCAGCGACATCGGACAATAAATGCGTCTTTTATGGGCCCAAAACCTAAAACGTAGATATCGGTCAATATGGCAGCTATATCCAAATCTGAACTGATCTGTGCGATATTGCAGAAGTATGTCAAGGGGTTTAACTTAACTCACTGTCCCAAATTTTGGCGACATTGGATAATAAATAAGCATTTTATGGGCCCAAAACCATAAATCAAGAAATCGGTCTATATGGCAGCTATATGCAAATTTGAACCGATCTGGGCCAAATTGAAGAAAGATGTCGAAAGGCATAACACAACTCACTGTCCCAATTTTCAGCGAAATCGGATAATAAATGTGGCTTTTATGGGACTTAGACCCTAAATCGGATGATCGGTATATATGGCAGCTATATCCAAATCTGGACCGATCTGAGCCAAATTCACGGAGAATGTCGAAGGGCCTAACACAACTCACTGTCCCAAATTTCAGAAAAATCGGATAATAAATGTGGCTTTTATGGGCCTAAGACCCTAAATCGGCCGATCGGTCTATATGGGGGCTATATCAAGATATAGTCCGATATAGCCCATCTTCGAACTTAACCTGCTTATGGACAAAAAAAGAATCTGTGCAAAGTTTCAGCTCAATATCTCTATTTTTAAAGGCTGTAGCGTGATTTCAACAGACAGACGGACAGACGGACGGACATGTCTAGATCGTCTTAGATTTTTACGCTGATCAAGAATATATATACTTTATAGGGTCGGAAATGGATATTTCGATGTGTTGCAAACGGAATGACAAAATGAATATACCCCCATCCTTCGGTGGTGGGTATAATAAAATAAAATAAAATAAAACAAGTAAAAAGGCGTTAAGTTCGGCCGGGCCGAACTTTTGATACCCACCACCTCGGGTTTATATGTAAACCATCTTTCATCAAAATTCGGTGAACATTTCATACCTTATACTCATATACCTAATACCGATCTGAACTATATACGACACGGATGTCGAAAAGCCGAACATAAGTCACTGTGTCAAATTTCAGTGAAATCGGATTATAAATGCGCCTTTTATGGGGCTAAGACTTTAAATCGAGATATCGGTCTACATGGCAGCTATATCCAAATCTGGACAGATTTGGGCCAAGTTGCATAAACATGTCGAGGAGCCTAACACTAAGCACTGTCCCAAATTTCGGCGAAATCGGACAATAAATGCCTCTTTTATGTGCCCCAAAACCTTAAATCCAGAGATCGGTCTATATTGCAGCTATATTCAAATCTGGACCGATCTGGGCAAAACTGAAGAAGGACGTCGAAGAGCCTAACCAAACTCACTGTCTTAAATTTCAGCGACATCGGACAATAAATGCGTCTTTTATGGCCCCAAAACCTAAAACCTAGATATCGGTCTATATGGCAGCTATATCCAAATCTGGACCGATATGTGCGATATTGCAGAAGTAAATCAAGGGGCTTAACTTAACTCACTGTTCCAAATTTCGGGGACATCGGGCAATAAATGAGTATTTTATGGGCCCAAAACCATAAATTAAGAAATCGGTCTATATGGTAGCTATATCCAAATCTGGACCGATCTGAGCCAAATTAACGAAGTATGTCAATGGGCCTTACACAATTCACTGCCCCGAATTTCATCAAAATCGGATAATAAATGTGGCTTTTGTGGGCCTAAGACCCTAAACCGGAGGATCGGTCTATATGGCAGCTATATCCAAATCTGAACCGATCTGGACCAAATTAAAGAAACATGTCAAAGGGCCTAAGACAACTCACTGTCCCAAATTTTAGCGAAATCGGACCATAAATGTGGCTTTTATGGGCCTTAGACCCTAAATCGGAGGATCGGTCTATATGGCAGCTATATCCAAATCTGGACCGATCTGAGCCAAATTGACAAAGAATGTCGAAGGGCCTAACACAACTCACTGTCGCAAATTTCAACAAAATCGGATAATAAATGTGGCTTTTATGGGCCTAAGACCCTAAATCGGCGGATCGGTCTATATGGGGGCTATATCAAGATATAGTCCGATATAGCCCATCTTCGAACTTAACCTGCTTATGGACAAAAAAGAATCTGTGCAAAATTTCAGCTCAATATCTCTATTTTTAAAGACTGTAGCATGATTTCAACAGACAGACGGACAGACGGACGGACATGGCTAGATCGTCTTAGATTTTTACGCTGATCAAGAATATATATACTTTATAGGGTCGGAAATGGATATTTCGATGTGTTGCAAACGGAATGACAAAATGAATATACCCCCATCCGTCGGTGGTGGGTGTAATAAAATAAAATAAAATAAAATAAAATAAAATAAAATAAAATAAAATAAAATAAAATAAAATAAAATAAAATAAAATAAAATAAAATAAAATAAAATAAAATAAAATAAAATAAAATAAAATAAAATAAAATAAAATAAAATAAAACAAAATAAAATAAAATAAAATAAAATAAAATAAAATAAAATAAAATAAAATAAAATAAAATAAAATAAAATAAAATAAAATAAAATAAAATAAAATAAAATAAAATAAAATAAAATAAAATAAAATAAAATAAAATAAAATAAAATAAAATAAAATAAAATAAAATAAAATAAAATAAAATAAAATAAAATAAAATAAAATAAAATAAAATAAAATAAAATAAAATAAAATAAAATAAAATAAAATAAAATAAAATAAAATAAAATAAAATAAAATAAAATAAAATAAAATAAAATAAAATAAAATAAAATAAAAAAAATAAAATAAAATAAAATAAAATAAAATAAAATAAAATAAAATAAAATAAAATAAAATAAAATAAAATAAAATAAAATAAAATAAAATGAAATAAAATAAAATAAAATAAAATAAAATAAAATAAAATAAAATAAAATAAAATAAAATAAAATAAAATAAAATAAAATAAAATAAAATAAAATAAAATAAAATGAAATAAAATAAAATAAAATAAAATAAAATAAAATATCAGGTTATAAACGGATTTAGACCATATTTGGAACAGTTATTGGAAATCAGAACAAAACACCTCATGCGATGTTTCAGCCAAATCAGATGAGAATTGATCTCCCTAGAGGCTCAAGAATTCAAGAGCTATATCCAAACATAAACGATTTGGATCATTTACAATCCCAACTGACCTGTACTAAGAGCAAGTATTTGTGCAAAATTTCAAGTACCTAGCTTTACTTCTTCGAAAGTTAGCGTGCTGTCGACAGACAGACGGACGGACATGGCTAAGTTGACTCAGAATGTCAAGAGGATCATGAATATATATGTGTTGTTGGGTCCCAGATCAATATTTCGGTTTGTTGCAAACGGAATAACGAAGTTTGTTTACACACATCCTATGGTGGAAGGTATAACGAAAATAAATTGTCTGCCAGTTTGTAAGCCTAACAAGCAACTTGATATTAAATTGACGAATATGGTCTGCTCATAATTCTGTTGTGGTAGAGTTAAAACTGTGTAACTCATACGTCCAGTGTTCTTTGAGAGCAAATAATAATTATTACTAATCCGCACTGAAGTCCATAATACTTAAATTTTCAACAAACTAATAAAAATAAATTATCTGTCAGTTTGTAAGCCTAAAATGTTCTGTAATTTATCTACCCTTCAACTAGGTCATCACCAGTTAACTTTTTTTCTGTTTGTTTCAGATAACATTAAATGAGAGCCTTTACCACTACTATCTACAAAACAAGTAGAATATCGGAAAAAGTAAGTAAAGTAATATGACCAATATAAATTATTGGCCTAAAGCAGATGTCAGAAACATAACAAAATATAGAAAAATTATTAAAAGCCATAACAAATTATGGCGTCCTCAAGCTGCTTAAAAGAGTTCCCCAACTGTTATTAAGTGTAGTGCTTTTAGTAATTATTATTATTGGACCTAAGAAATTTGTATAGGATGGCTGTTAATTACAGAATGTGGCCTCAAGTGCGGTAATGGGCAGAATGGCTAAAGGCAAAGTTTATTCTCTGAAAAAGAAACGAAACAGTTGAAATTACCCAATTATCGATTGATATGCTCTTTAATTAAGCAATCTGTGAAAGTTTATTTTCTATAGACTTGTTTTGGGCTATTCCAAAGTTTTATGTGGACTTAAGTTTTACACAGCAAGGCCACATTGGTGATACTAAAATAGCATTGCTACGAAATTGCCATGGCATGAGTTGAAGTCATTGTGAAGCTTGACTCGTAATGGCCATAAATGCTTGTGGTCATTGCTTGAAAGGTTTTGGTGTTTGGTTTGGCACGTGGTCAACTTGGCTCGATTACCAACAAACAAAGATATTGAAATGCCTACTAAACACACGATGAGAAAGAGAGAGTGAAAGAGAGAGAGAGAGAGAGAGAGAGTGAACAGCGTAAGGGACTAAACGGCACGAAAATGAAAATTGGCTTAACATTTCAATGGAGCATTTAAAATTGTGTGCAAATGATTTGTTGCCGCCATGGAATTATAAATACCTAACAGAAGTATGAGTTAGTAATGCAAGGACATTTATGAAAACTTGGCGAGGTATAAAAGCAAAAGTTTTGTTATGGAAATTAAAATGCTAATTTACTTAGGAAAATGTATACATTTTTAAAAATTTATGGATTTGTCTAATTTATTAAGAGGGTGCGTATAATTGATATTAATTGGGAAGGCGTAGGTGGCGTATGAATGCTGCTCTAAGACACACGCTCCACGGTCCCACCAAATTTGGCTTTAACTTGAATAATCTTTGCTTCTCCAATCAAACCCCTAACTAAATGGCTTGTTGGGTTAACAAAGTTGCAGCTTTCATGTCTACAATTTAATGGCTATTATGAGGCAACTTCAAATGCACGAATATCGTACAATTGTTGCTCCAACACCATTGTGTTTTGTAGAGTGGTCCTTTTTTTATAAATGGCTTTGATATTAATATGCAAATTGTGCATTGCATACAAAACTCGTTTCGAAACCACCAAACTAAAGCAAACCAAAGAATGTGGAATACATTTACAGTTTTCCAAAGGATAGGGAATAGCTTTTCCATGCTGCCATTTTTATTTTTCAACGAACATCACCCTACTCTTTGCCATTTACGCCCTGTAAATATGAAGGGAAGACTTGAGGAGTGCCTTGAAAACTTTACATTTTATATGTATAAAGTTACATAATAATTAAATGCGACATTTGTGGTGGAAGGAAGACAAAGCGAAACAGAGCGACTATGATTTAGAATGTCTTTCTAACAACAACAACAAAAATTACAGTGGTATAGAGGTTGAGGAAATTCATGCCACATCGGTAAATATAAAATATGGACAAAACTTTCTATAGAAATAAAATTTTGACAAAATATACCCTCCACCATGGATTGCATTTGTCGAGTTCTTTCCCGGTATCTCTTTTTAGACAAACAAAGGATAAAAGAAAAGAAATGGTTTGATAATTGAATTGAATGTTAGAGCCCACAGTAGAAGTCTTCATGTAAAATTTCAGCCAAATCGAATAAGATTTGCGCATTCTAGGGGCTCAAGAAGTAAAATAGGGAGATAGGTTTGTAGGGGATCTAAATCAGGCTATAGACCGATTCAGACCATATACAGACCATAATTACGCCCTCTAGCGGCTCAAGAAACCAAGATTCAAGATCGGTTTATATGGCAGCTATATCGGGTTATGGACCGATTTCAACCATACTTAACACAGTTTTTGTAAGTCACTCTATAATACATCGCGCTATATTTCAGCCAAATTGGCTGGGACTCTAGAGACTCAAGACCCCAGATCAGTCAACATGGCAGCTATAACAGGTTATCTACCGATTTGAATCGTATTTGGCAATGTTGTTGGAGGTCACAAAACACGTCATGCAAAATTTCAGCCAAATCGGATACGAATTGCGCCCTCTAGTGGCTCATGAAATCAAGATCAAAGATCGGTTTATATGGCAGCTATATCAGATTATGGACCGATTTCAACCACACTCAACAAAGTTGTTGCACGTCATAACAAAATACTTCGCACTACATTTCAGCCAAATCGGCTGTGAATTGCTCCCTCTAGAAATTAAGACCTCAGATCGGTTTATATGGCAGCTATATCAGGCTATGGACCGATTTGAACCATATATAGAAATGTTGTTGGAAGTCATATCAAAACACCTCATGCAAAATTTCAGTCAAATGGGATACGCATTGCGCCCTCTAGAGGCTCCAGAAGTCAAGGTCAAAGATCGGTTTATATGGCGGGATCAGCTAGTCTGTATATAACCAGTAAGGAGAGCCAAAAGTCGGTCGGTGCCGACTTTAAAATACCCTACACCTACCATATAGGCACAAAGTGGGAACTATGTCTAATTCTAAAACAATTTTGATGGACCTCGCTTCAGATGGGTTATTAAACAGTCCGTATCACATTTCGAGCAAATATGCGATTGCAATAGCTCTAGAAGTGAAAATCAGGCGATATACATATATGACAGCTATATCTAAATCTGAATCAATATCAATGAAATTCATCCATAATTTCGAGAGTCAAAAGTAAATCCCTCCCTCCCTCCCCTGACCATTGGATTGCAATATTACTGCAAATCGGACGAATATATATATAGGAGATATGTCCAAATCTGAACAAATTTGAGCAAACTTTATAGACATTGTGGAAGTCGTCGAGGAAATTGTTGTACAAAATTTTTGGGAAGATTGATCAATAAATGCGCTTGCAGTGGCTCTGTGAGTGAACATCGGCCGATATATATATGAGAGCTGTATCTAGACCTGACCTGATTTCCTTGAAATTCACCAAATCTCAAGAGAATCGGTTAACAAATGACTATTTTATTGCATTATTACTGCAAATCGGATGAACATATATTTGGGAGCTTTATCCAAATCTGAATCGATTTTTTTTCAAATTCAATAGGATTCGTCTCTAGGCCGAAAAACATGCCCATACGAAATTTGAAGAAGATCGGATGAAAATTGCGACCTGTAGTTTGTTTACAAATTAACATGGACAGACGGACAGACGGACATAGCTAAATCGAATCAGAAAGTGATTCTGAGTGGATCGGTATGCTTATCAATGGGTCTACTTCTCTTCCTTATGGGTGTTACAAACTAATTCACAAAGTTATAATACCCTGAATCACAGTAGTGGTGTAGGGTACAAAAATGAATTTATGTTTATTTGTTTGGTTGTTTGTTTGTCGGTTTGTAAATTTGTTTGTTCCGTATAGACTCAAAAACGGCTAAACCGATTTCTTTGAAATTTTTACAGATTGTGGGGAATGGTCCGGAAGGAGCAATAGGTCATATTATTTTTTGATATCGCAAAGGGGGCGGACCCTCCCACTACCACAAACAATTAAAGTGGACCGATCGGGACAATATGGGACTCAAATGAAAGTTAGTAAAATACAAATTAGACATCAAACGTTGGGTCCAATCAACTGGGGGGCCGCCCGACCCCAAAACCTCCCAAAAATAGGTTTATTGGACGATAATGACAATATGGGACTCGAATGAAAGGTATTCGGGAGAAGATTATGAATATGGTCAAGAAGGAGGTATAGAATTTATAAGTTATTAATATTGGAAGGGGGCGAACCCTCCCCTTTAGCTCAAAAGTAGGACCCAAAAATAAAAGTGGACCGATCGTTACAATATAAGACTCAAATGGAAAGTATTCAGGAGTACAATACGAATTTTATATTAAAACAAGTAAAAAGGCGTTATGTTCGGCCGGGCCGAACTTTGGATACCCAACACCTCGGGTATATATGTAAAACACCTTTCATCAAAATCCAGTGAAAATTGCATATCTTATGTCCCATAGCAGTTACATCGAAATATGATCCTATTTGGACTAAATACTTCTAAGTACAAGTCAATGTTCAATTATGTATAATAAAATATTGGTCTTTTTAGCAGCTATATCTAAAAACAAGTAAAAAGGCGTTAAGTTCGGCCGGGCCGAACTTTGGATACCCACCACCTCGGGTATATATGTAAACCAGAAGGACGTCCAAGGGCCTCAAACAAAAATTTTTCCCAAATTTCAGCCAAATCGGATAATAAATGTGGCTTTTATGGGCCTGACTTCCTAAATCGGAGGATCGGTCTATATGGCAGCTATATCCAAATCTGGACCGATCTGGGCCAAATTGAAGAAGGATGTCAAAGGGCTCAACACAACTTACTGTCCCAAATTTCAGCAAAATCGGATAATAAATGTGGCTTGATTTCAACAGACAGACGGACAGAAGGACGGACATGTCTAGATCGTCTTAGATTTTTGCGCTGATCAAGAATATATATTCTTTATAGGGTCGGAAATGGATATTTCGATGTGTTGCAAACGGAATGACAAAATGAATATACCACCATCCTTCGGTGGTGGGTATAAAAAGACTAAATGATGACTATTTAATAAGTACTCATACTGATCAATGCTCAAGTACTCATTGGTGATCAATGTTATAGGTGTTAAGCCACTCCAAGCGTATAGAAGCACTAACATTTAACAGCCATCTGCTGGCTGTTTTCAAATGGATTTTGTTGTTCCAATTGAAAACAGACAGTAAATGGTGCTAATTTGGAGAAGTCAACAGGAATAGAAAGAGGGCAGAGTGGTCAAAATAGATCATACAGCATTTATCTTCGACTGAGCCTCTCTTTCCAATAAAAAACAACACCAAACTGCTATGTAGGACGACCGAAAATATATTGTACTCAAATTAATCCAGAGATCGGTTTATATGGGAGCTATACCTTAATCTGAACCGATATGGCCCATTTGCAATCCCCAACGATTTACATTGATACTAAGTATCTGTTGCAAGATTTCAAAGGATTAGCTTTACGCGTTCGACCTCTATCGTGATTTTGACGGACGGACTTACGGACATGGCTAGATCGATTCAGAACGACCAGACAATCAAGAGTTTATATACTTTATGAGGTCTTAGGCGAATATTTCGAAGCGTTACAAACGGAATGACTAGATTAGTATACCCCCATCCTATGGTTGTGGGTATGAAAATAGGACAGCAATAAATGGTCTTTGGTAGTAGAATACACTTTTTCTCCACAAATTGAAAAGCCATCCACCATCAAAAACGGCAGATCTCGGAGATTCTGAAGAAATTACATTGTATCAAAACTTTCATCACTATACCCTAAACCACCACTGTGGTACAGGGCGCAATATTTCATATAAATCGGTTCAGATTTAAATATTTTTTGTAAAAACAAGTAAAAAGGCGTTAAGTTCGGCCGGGCCGAACTTTGGATACCCACCACCTCAGGTATATATGTAAACCACCTTTCATCAAAATTCGGTGAAAATTTCATACCTTATACTCATATACCTCATACCGATCTGAACTATATACGACACGGATGTCGAAAAGCCGAACATAAGTCACTGTGTCAAATTTCAGTGAAATCGGATTATAAATGCGCCTTTTATGGGGCCAAGACTTTAAATCGAGATATCGGTCTTCATGGCAGCTATATCCAAATCTGGACCGATTTGGGCCGAGTTGCATAAACATGTCGAAGAGCCTAACACTAAGCACTGTCCCAAATTTCGGCGAAATCGGACAATAAATGCCTCTTTTATGGGCCCTAAACCTTAAATCCAGAGATCGGTTTATATGGCAGCTATATTCAAATCTGGACCGATCTGGGCAAAATTGAAGAAGAACGTCGAAGAGCATAACCAAACTCACTGTCTCAAATTTCAGCGAGATCGGACAATAAATGCGTCTTTTATGGCCTCAAAACCTAAAACCAAGATATCGGTCTATATGGCAGCTATATCCAAATCTGGACCGATCTGCGCGATATTGCAGAAGTATGTAAAGGGGCTTAACTCAACTCACTGTTCCAAATTTTGGCGACATCGGGCAATAAATGAGCATTTTACGGGCCCAAAACCATAAATCAAGAAATCGGTCTATATGGCAGCTATATCAAAATTTTAACCGATCTGGACCAAATTGAAGAAATATGTCAAAGGGTCTAACACAACTCACTGTCCCAAATTTCAGCAAAATCGGATAATGAATGTGGCTATTATGGGCCTTACACCATAAATCGGAGGATCGATCTATATGGCAGCTATATCCAAATCTGGACCGATCTGAGCCAAATTAACGAGGGATGTCGATGGGCCTTACACAATTCACTGTCCCGAATTTCATCAAAATCGGATAATAAATGTGGCTTTTGTGGGTCTAAGACCCTAAACCGGAGGATCGGTCTATATGGCAGCTATATCCAAATCTGAACCGATCTGGACCAATTTAACGAAGGATGTTGATGGACCTTACACAATTGACTGTCCCGAATTTCATCAAAATCGGATAATAAATGTGGCTTTTGTGGGCCTAAGACCCTAAACCGGAGGATCGGTCTATATGGCAGCTATATCCAAATCTGAACCGATCTGGACCAAATTAAAGAAACATGTCAAAGGGCCTAAGACAACTCACTGTCCCAAATTTTAGCGAAATCGGATAATAAATGTGGCTTTTATGGGCCTTAGACCCTAAATCGGAGGACCGGTCTATATGGCAGCTATATCCAAATCTGGACCGATCTGAGCCAAATTGACAAAGGATGTCGAAGGGCCTAACATAACTCACTGTCCCAAATTTCAACAAAATCGGATAATAAATGTGGCTTTTATGGGCCTTAGACCCTAAATCGTCAGATCGGTCTATATGGGGGCTATATCAAGATATAGTCCGATATAGCCCATCTTCGAACTTAACCTGCTTATGGACAAAAAAAGAATCTGTGCAAAATTTCAGCTCAATATCTCTATTTTTAAAGACTGTAGCGTGATTTCAACAGACAGACGGACAGACGGACAGACGGACGGACATGGCTAGATCGTCTTAGATTTTTACGCTGATCAAGAATATATATACTTTATAGGGTCGGAAATGGATATTTCGATGTGTTGCAAACGGAATGACAAAATGAATATACCCCCATCCTTCGGTGGTGGGTATAAAAATTATCATGATGTGTTTTATGTAATGTTCCAATGCGAGTGCTAAATTTCATGTCCAGATTTAGATATAGCGCCCATATATATCTTTCATCCAACATGGTCTTTTAAGGGAGTAGAAGCCACAATTTTAGTCCGATCTTAACAAGATTTAGTAAGAGGTGTTTTAATTGACATCCTAATACGTGTTCAAAATATCATATAATTCGGTTTAGATTTAAATGTAGATCCCAGATATATCCTTCATCTGAAATATACTTTACAGTGCAGAAGCCACAGTTTTCGTCCGATTTTGCACGTGACGTTTTATTTGACGTTCTGATTTAGATATAGCTCCCATATATTATTTTCTCCGAAATGGACTTTTAAGACATAAAAGCCACATTTTGGTCAAATCTCTAGAGAATTGGGCTTGAGATATTCTATTTGACGTCCAAATATGTGTGCAAAATTTCATCAAAATTGGCACAGGTTTAGATATAACTCCCATATAATCTTTTATCCGATTTGGGTTTTAAGGATGTGAAAATCCAAATTTTTTGTCCTATCGTAAGATAGGATCTTACAAGATTCTATGTGATATTTCTGTAGGTATCCAAGTTAAAGTCTGACTAGATTTCGAGATAAGTTCTATATATTAAACGTACTTCGTACACTAGGTGGACTTTTGCCTTTCCTTACCGATTTTTTATAAAAATAAATTTTTAAATATTTTTTTATTTTAATAAAATTTGTTGGATTTCTTTGTCCAGATTAAATAAACAGGCTTTGATTTTACTTCTTTTAAGAATAGAAAGCAAAATAAAAACTTTTTTAAACAATTAAGGCAAAATGTTGTGTGCTGTAAATGTATTGGGCACGCTATGAGATCGCGATTTCGAAGCTGACCAAAACTTCATCATCTGTTCGCGAAGCCACAAAAAGATTATACAAACTAGCTTTTCTCTCACCAAGGACCACAGGCCAATAAGTCTCTCATTCTTCATTTGAAAGACTTTGGAAAGACTAATTGGTACATCTTCTAGGGACCGTCTCGACCCTTCACTGATATGCGGCTATCACCATGCGTTCACTATGGGTCTGTCGGTTGACAGCGCCCTTTATGATGTGGTTGGCTACATCGAGGGGAATTTAGACGTGGGCGACTTAACCTTTGCGCCCTCCTTGGGCGTAGAAGCGGCTTTCAATAAAGTGAAATTGTAGTCCTTATATGGCGCTCTGGTTGACATACAGGTCCCCCTCTATTTTTGTTAAATTAGGTTGGTACGATGCTAAAGGGCCGAATTATCAACGCATCATGGGCAGAGAGCTCGATAAGGAAAATTGTGACCAGAGGAACTTCGCAAGGAGGGTCTCTATCTAATCTATTGTGGTTTTTGGGGATCAAAGGAATCTATTGTGGTTGGCAGGTTCCCCTCTACTATTGAGGACATCGAGGGCCAACGGGCTTGACATAAATCCCAGAAAGACTGCACCGGTCCTTTTTATTAATAGGAGGGGAGTCTGGGAGTTTTTAAGGGACCCGTCCTGGATGGAGTGGAGCTACCACTCTCTTTGAAGGCCAAATACTTGGGCGTGATTCTTGACCATAGACTAACTTCTGGGCGGGTCTTTCAGGAGAATATCTTCGCGATCCTGAGGTCTTGGGCGTTTTTTATGGCCCCAAGAATTTAAATGGAGATATCGGTCTATAAGGCAGCTATATCCAAATCTGAACTGGCACAGGCCAAAATGAAGAGGGATAAAAGGGCCGAACACAGCTCACTGTTCTAAATTTCGGCGACATCGTTCAAACAATGTGCCTATTATGGGTCCAAGACCTTAAATCGAGAGACCGGTCTACATGGCAGCTATATCCAAATCTGGACCGATCTGTGCCATATTGCAGAAGTATATCAGGGGGCTTAACTTAACTCACTATCCCAAATTTCGACATCGGACAATAAATGTGCCGTTTATGGGCCCAAACCTTGAATCAAGAGATCGGTCTATATGTCATCTATATCCAAATTTGAACCGATCGGGCCAAATTGAAGAAGGATGTCGAATGGCCTAACACAGCTCACTCTCCCAAATTTCAGCAAAATCAGATAATAAATGTGGCTTTTATTGGTCTAAGACCTTAAATCGGCGGATCGGTCTATATGGGGGCTATATCAAGATATAGTTCAATATAACCCATCTTCAAACTTAACCTGCCTGTGGACGAAAAAAAAGAACATGTGCAAAGTTTAACAGTATAACAGACAGACGGACGGACAGGCGGACGGATATGGCTAGATCGTCTTAGGTTTTTAAGACGATCAAGACTATATATACTTTATAGGGTCGGTAAAGGATATTTCGATGTGTTGCAAACGGAATGACAATTTGAATATTCGCGGTGGGTATTAAAAAGAAGACTAGTTTAAGCAACAGCGGAATGGGGAGATGTTCGCAAATTTTTCAATTTTTTAACGAACCATTGGTCTGACAATATATTTAGATTTTAGGTTGACAAATTACAAGACACTAATATGAACAAGTAAAAGCGTGTTAAGTTCGGCCGGTCCGAATCTTGCGAACCCATCACCATAGATTCTGCTAAATATTTATACCAAATAAATTTAGTTGAAGGGTATAAATTTATTCTACATACCAAGGATTATAGACGGATATGGACCGTATTTAGCACGTTTTTTGGAAGTTGTAACAGAACACCGCATGCATATCAGCCAAATCGGACTAAAATGAGGCTTGTAAAGACTTAAGAAGTCAAATTGGGAGATCGGTTTATATGGGAGCTATATCAGGTTATAGACCGATTTGGACCGCACTTAGCACAATTGTTGAAAGTCATAAAAGAGCACCACGTGCAAAATCGGACAAAAATTGCGTCTTCTAGGGGCTCAAGAAGTCAAATTGGGAGATCGGTTTATATGGGAGCTATACCTGGTTATAAACCGACCGTACTTAGCACAGTTATTGGAAGTCATAGCAAAACACTACATGCCAAATTTTAGCCAAATCGTACACAAATTGCGGCTTCTAGGGTCGCAAAAAGTCAAATCGGGAGATCGGTTTATATGGGAGTGATAACTGAATCCGAACCGATATGGCCCATTTGCAATCCCAACGACCTATATCAATATAAAGTATCTGTGCAAAATTTCAAGCGGCTAGCTTTACGTGTTCGACCGCTATCGTGATTTCGACAGATGGACGTGCATGACTAGATCGACTCAGAATGTCGAGACACCCAAGAATATAAATAACTTTTTTAGTCTTAGATGAATATTGCGAGGTGTTACAAGCGGAATGACTAGTATGCCCCATCCTATAGTGGTGGGTAAAATAAAACTTTAGAATTTTTGTACATACAATTTTTCTTTAAACTCAAAACTATTAGAAAATGTATACAGTTTTACTGCAAAATAATTTCTCGCTTTATGCAAAACCCACTATAATTTCCATCTACACTGCTGTCTACAAATCTGAATGCATAACTAAATATCACACCAAATATTACACAACAAACCAACTGTTCACTTTTTTCTGAGGGGGAGCGGTATTCCGAGAAATTTCCCAACAATACCCAAATGCACATATTTGCATGCTAAAATGTTTGTTGCCACACTCTGGCGGAAAGCAGAAACTCAGAGCACAAATTTCCATATCAATAACGACTATGTAGAGAGACTGGAAGCAAAAAAAAACTGTATTTCTTCTTCCAAAATAGTTAACCCTACAATGTTTTTTCGCTTGTTATACACAACAAGGCAGAACAAAAAAATCTAAGGCATGGACCAAAGAAATGGCTTGAATGGGCAACAAAACATTGTTTTAGCAAGAATGAAAAACGTTTTCGTGATTCCTGTGATTGCAATTTCCCTTTGTCGCCACATAAACATACAAATGAAAAATTATAGCCTAAGCCCCCGGACCAAATGGCCTACAAGTGGTAAGTTAGTAAAATGGTTATTAGTAACAAAAAATTTAACGTGACTTTTTACACGCTTTCATCCACCATACTCTTTGATAACATCTAAAGAGTATAGTGGATGAAAGCGGATAAAAAGTCACGTTAAATTGTTTTATGTAAATAATAAAAACAAATTTCTTGAGCTACCACAATGCGAATGATTAATATTAATAAAACTGTGCAATGAGCGTATGACTTAAGACAGATTCAATTGCTCATACGCAACGTGGTAGCAATCAAATCAATATGTATTTGAAATAACAGGAAACAATATACAATTTTTTATCTATTGAAACAAAATATCACAAAGTTTTCTACAAAAAAAATATTTTAAAATGGCAAAACTTTCGATAGAAAAACTTTTGAAAAAAGTTTCCATGAAAATAATATTTTAACAAAATTCTCTCTGGAAATGAATTTTTAACAAAACTTCCTGAGGAAGTGAAATGTTCACAAAAAGTCAGCAAAAATGTGTTGTTACTAGAAGCATTTGAATAGCTATCCGTATCGAAATTTCAAGTTCGACCAAGAAAATTCATCAGCGGACGATGTTATGCATCATGGTGCTTTACATACCATCCCAGCTAGAGTGGATTGTTAGGCGCATGTCTAAATTTGAACAGGGCTCTTTAATTCGACTAGATTCACAAGCGCAATAGAAAACAAATTAAATCTTACTTCCCTTATTCAAATTCAACTTATCCAACAATGCCAATAGCAACAAACACAAACATCTTTTGCAAAACTCTTTGGGTCTTCGCACGACGATCGCCCAGATGTGTGCTTTACAATCTACTCTAGTTGGGATGGTTGTAAAGTACCATGATCCGTTTGACATCGCCCGCTGGTGATATTTCTTGGTCGAAATTTAAATCGCGATCTGGGATAACCACTCAAATCCTAAATAGAAGGCACTAAACAATGGTCTAAAGCTGGACAATATCCTGCAATGGAATCTCAATTAGATATTAAGACAGAAAAAAGAAAGCGCAAACAGACGAAATAAAGTTTTGAAAAAAACTTTTCTTTAGAAATAAAAAATTTTACAAAATTTTCTGTAGAGATAAAATTTTGACAATGGGTTCTATAGAAGTAAAATTTTAACCAAATTTTCTATAGAAGTAAAATTTTGAAAAAGTTTTATGTAGAAAAAAAAATTTTGATAAAATTTTCTATAGAAATAAAATTTTAACAAAATATTCTATAGAAATATCGGTGTGACAAGTGATAGCATGTGGGGAGGATGATGAGACGTTGGAGCATTTCCTCTGTCGATGCCCGGCGTTGGTGGCAAACAGGCACCGGCACTTGAGATGGTACACAATATCAAAAATGAAACAAATCAGGGTTGTGGTATGGAAGACAATTAGGGATTTTGTAAGTAGCACAGAATTCCTGACTTAGATTTTGTTCGAGGTAACTTTTCATTATTTAGAGCGCTCATCAAACCGATTACTCGTTTAGGTGTATGTCCATAGTGGCATGGAGCGGATTAATCTCCGCATCCTTTTTTTCAACCTAACCTGAGTTTAACCAATCATACTTGTCCGTCAATCGGAATCGCCTTAGCGGTTTAATTAATGAAGATATCCGCTTGAAATTTTGAAATTTTTGGGATTACAAATGGTTCAGAATTGGATACACCCCCATCGGTTCAGGTTTGGATATGCCCCCATTAGATATGCTCCTCACTGTAGTTAGAAAATGAAAAATTCTCAAAATCCTTCTTAAACTGTGAAAAGGTTAAAAATATCAATCGCAGGGACTCAACGGTGGTGATATTTAGTGACGAATCAAGAGCTAAACTTTGTATTGCTAGTCGATTTTTTTCTTTTGTTTAATAATGCAAATAATTATATTTTGCGCTAGTTTTAATTTGTCTCAAATTGGTTGTATAATTTTAACAGGATATTGTCCCGATCTCGACAATAGGTTATAAATGCTATTTATTTCCATAAAATTCTAACCACACAAACTGAAAACATTAAGCAAATAAGATTTTAAGATATTTTAAGAAAAACAAGTAAAAGCGTGCTATGTTCGGCCGGGCCGAATCGTATACACCCTCCACAATGGATCGCAATTGTCGAGTTCTTTTCCCCTTTTCCCTTCTTAGGCAAAACAAGTAAAAGCGTGCCAAGTTCGACCGGGCCGAATCTTATATACCCTCCACCATGGATCGCATTTGTCGAGTTCTTTTCCCGGCTTCTCTTCTTAGGCAAAAAAAAGGATATAAGAGAAAATTTGCTCTTCTATTAGAGCGATATCAAGATATGGTCCGGTTTGGACCACAATTAAATTATATGTTGGAGACCTGTATAAAATGTCAGCCAATTCGAATAAGAATTGCGCTCTTTGTGGGCTCAAGAAGTAAAATAGAGAGATCGATTTATATGGGAACTGTATCGGGCTATAGACCGATTCAGACCACAAAAAAAAACACGTATGTTGATGGTCATGAGAGAATCCGTCGTACAAAATTTCAGGCAAATCGGATAATAATTGCGACCTCTACAGGCTCAAGAAGTCAAGATCCCAGATCGGTTTATTTGACAGCTATATCAGGCTATGAATCGATTTGATTAAAGAATAAAATAGGTCTTGCAAAATTTCAGCCAAATCGGATAGGAATTGCGCCCTCTAGAAGCTCAAGAAGTCAAGTACCCAGATCGGTTTATATGACAGCTATATCAGGTTATGCACTGATTTGAACCATACTCGGCACTGTTATTGAATGTCATAAACAAACACGTCGTGCAAAATTTCATCCCAATCGGATAAGAATTGCGCACTCTAGAGGCTCAAGAAGTCAAGACCCAAGATCGGTTTATATGGCAGCTATATCAAAACATGGACCGATATGGCCCATTTATAATACCAACCGACCTACCTAAATAAGAAGTATTTGTGCAAAATTTCAAGCGGCTAGCTTTACTCCTTCGGAAGTTAGCGTGCTTTCGACAGACAGACGGACGGACGGACGGACAGACGGACGGACATGGCTAGATCGACATAAAATTTCGCCACGATCTAAAATATATATACTTTATGGGGTCTCAGACGAATATTTCTAGTTGTTACAAACAGAATGACGAAATTATTATACCCCCCATCCTATGGTGGAGGGTATAAAAATATTGCCAATTTTTTTAAGAAACCAGTAAGGAAAGACAAAAGTCCGGCGGAGCCTACTATATAATATCCTACTATCCACAGAGCCTGCGTACTACTTTTCATGCATGGAAGCAATGTGGAACTATTGTCAGCCTTTAATTTTGCATACCTATTGACATATTGTAAAATGGGTATGTATAGGTATGACATATTGTAAAATAGATATAGTAAATTTTCTTACGATAGGACCTAAATTGTGGCTACTAGATCAAAGGTCATATAATATGAAAAATAAATATGGGAGCTACATATAACTAAATCTGGACGAACTTTAAAATTTAGCACACGTACTAAGACGTCAAATAAAACCCCTCCCGCAAAATTTTTTCAAAGATCAAACCTAAATTGTGGCTTCTAGACCTTTAAAAGCCCAAAGATTCTGCCAAATCTTATGAGAATTGCGCCCCCTAGAGGCTAAAGAAGTCAAGATCCAACCAAAACACCACGTGCAAAATTTCAGCCAAATCGGATGAGAGGTGCGCCCTCTAGAGTCTCAAGAAGTCAAGATCTCAGATCGGTTTATATGACAGCTATACCAGGTTATGAAATGATTTAAACCATACATAGTACAGTTGTTGGAAGTGATACCAAAACACGTCGTGCAAAATTTAGAGTCTGAAGAAGTCAAGATATGGCAGCAATATCAGGTTATGAACCGATTTGAACCATAGATTGGCACAATTGTTGGATATCATAGCAAAACCCGTCGTGCAAAATTTCATTCCAATCGCATAAGAATTGCGCATTCTAGAGTCTCAAGAAATCAAGACCCAAGATCAGTTTATATGGCAGCTATATCAAAACATGGACCGATATGGCCCATTTACAATACCAACCGACCTGCACTAACAAGAAGTATTTGTGCAAAATTTCAAGCGGCTAGCTTTACTCCTTCGGAAGTTAGCGTGCTTTTGACAGACAGACGGACGGACGGACAGACAGACGGACGGACATGGCTAGATCGACATAAAATGTCGCGACGATCTAGAATATATATACTTTATGGGGTCGCAGACGAATATTTCGAGTAGTTACAAACAGAATGACGAAATTAGTATACCCCCCATCTTATGGTGGAGGGTATAAAAACGCTATAAATCTTTTTGAGTTCTATTTATAAACTGAAATGTGGAATTAGTACCTTTTTGATTCTGTATCTGCATGCTGTAGGAATCAAATTTCTACTTGTAACGAGTTTGAATTATAGCAACTTTTGAAGAAAAACAAGTAAAAAGGCGTTAAGTTCGGCCGGGCCGAACTTTGGATTCCCACCACCTCGGGTATATATGAAAACCACCTTTCATCAAAATTCGGTGAAAATTTCATACCTTATACTCATATACCTCATACCGATCTGAATTATATACGACACGGATGTCGAAAAGCCGAACATAAGTCACTGTGTCAAATTTCAGTGAAATCGGATTATAAATGCGCCTTTTATGGGGCCAAGACTTTAAATCGAGATATCGGTCTACATGGCAGCTATATCCAAATCTGGACCGATTTGGGCCAAGTTTCATAAACATGTCGAAGAGCCTAACACTATGCACTGTACCAAATTTCGGCGAAATCGGACAATAAATGCCTCTTTTATGGGTCCTAAACCTTAAATCCAGAGATCGGTCTATATGGCAGCTATATTCAAATCTGGACCGATCTGGGCAAAATTGAAGAAGGACGTCGAAGAGCCTAACCAAACTCACTGTGTCAAATTTCAGCGACATCGGACAATAAATGCGTCTTTTATGGCCCCAAAACCTAAAACCTAGATATAGGTCTATATGGCAGCTATATCCAAATCTGGACCGATCTGTGCGATATTGCAGACGTATGTCAAGGGGCTTAATCTAACTCACTGTCCGAAATTTCGGGGACATCGGGCAATAAATGAGCATTTTATGGGCCCAAAACCATAAATCAAGAAATCGGTCTATATGGCAGCTATATCCAAATCTGGACCGATCTGAGTCAAATTGAAGAAGGATATCGAAGGGCCTAACACAACTCACTATCCCAAATTTCGGCGACATCGGACAATAAATGCACCTTTTATGACTCCAAAACCTAAAACCGAGAGATCGGTCTATATGGCAGCTATATCCAAAACTGGACCGATTAACGAAGGATGTCGAAGGACCTAAGACATCTCACTATCCCAAATTTCAGCAAAATCGTATAATGAATGTGGCTTTTATGGGCCTTAGACCCTAAATCGGAGGATCGGTCTATATGGCAGCTATATCCAAATCTGAACCGATCTGAGCCAAATTAACGAAGGATGTCGATGGACCTTACACAATTCACTATCCCGAATTTCATCAAAATCGGATAATAAATGTGGCTTTTGTGGGCCTAAGACCCTAAACCGGAGGATCGGTCTATATGGCAGCTATATCCAAATCTGAACCGATCTGGACCAAATTAAAGAAAAATGCAAAGGGCCAAAGACAACTCACTGTCCCAAATTTCAGCGAAAACGGACCATAAATGTGGCTTTTATGGGCCTTAGACCCTAAATCGGAGGATCGGTCTATATGGCAGCTATATCCAAATCTGAACCGATCTGAGCCAAATTGACAAAGGATGTCGAAGGGTCTAACACAACTCACTGTTCAGGCGGAATGATGTTAAACTCCATATGAAAAAAGCGTCGGCGAAACTTTGGCTAAAAATGGACGGAAAAGTAGTACTCTGCTTATAGCGAGGAAAATGGCAAAAACCTACTATAGTGGAAACACTATAAATAGAGAAAACAATAAGTGCAGATAAAGAAACGTGTTTTGTCATGGAAACGAAAATATTTGATTGTTTTTTGTCGAAATCAAGACAGCGGTCGAACGGATAAAGCTAGCCGCTTCAAATTTTGCAAAGATACAACTTATTGAACCCGGAAGACCAAAGACCCGATGGAAAGATCAAGTGGTGGGATACACCTCGAAACTTGGTGTCAGAGATCGAGGCACTTGGAAAGCTATTCTACGTTCGGCTAGTGGAACAAATGTTCTGTCATAGCCAATTAAAGTAAAGTAAGTGGCTCAAGAAGTCAAAATCCAAGATCGGTTTATATGGCAGCTTCATCAAAACATGGGCCGACATGGTCCATTTACAATCACAACCGACCTACACTAACAAGAAGTATTTGTGCAAAATTTCAAGCAGCTAGCTTTACTCCTTCGAAAGATAGAGTGATTTCGACAGACAGGCTGACTGACGGACGGAGGGCGGACGGAGGGCGGACGGAGGGCGGACGGAGGGCGGACGGAGGGCGGACGGAGGGCGGACGGAGGGCGGACGGAGGGCGGACGGAGGGCGGACGGAGGGCGGACGGAGGGCGGACGGAGGGCGGACGGAGGGCGGACGGAGGGCGGACGGAGGGCGGACGGAGGGCGGACGGAGGGCGGACGGAGGGCGGACGGAGGGCGGACGGAGGGCGGACGGAGGGCGGACGGAGGGCGGACGGAGGGCGGACGGAGGGCGGACGGAGGGCGGACGGAGGGCGGACGGAGGGCGGACGGAGGGCGGACGGAGGGCGGACGGAGGGCGGACGGAGGGCGGACGGAGGGCGGACGGAGGGCGGACGGAGGGCGGACGGAGGGCGGACGGAGGGCGGACGGAGGGCGGACGGAGGGCGGACGGAGGGCGGACGGAGGGCGGACGGAGGGCGGACGGAGGGCGGACGGAGGGCGGACGGAGGGCGGACGGAGGGCGGACGGAGGGCGGACGGAGGGCGGACGGAGGGCGGACGGAGGGCGGACGGAGGGCGGACGGAGGGCGGACGGAGGGCGGACGGAGGGCGGACGGAGGGCGGACGGAGGGCGGACGGAGGGCGGACGGAGGGCGGACGGAGGGCGGACGGAGGGCGGACGGAGGGCGGACGGAGGGCGGACGGAGGGCGGACGGAGGGCGGACGGAGGGCGGACGGAGGGCGGACGGAGGGCGGACGGAGGGCGGACGGAGGGCGGACGGAGGGCGGACGGAGGGCGGACGGAGGGCGGACGGAGGGCGGACGGAGGGCGGACGGAGGGCGGACGGAGGGCGGACGGAGGGCGGACGGAGGGCGGACGGAGGGCGGACGGAGGGCGGACGGAGGGCGGACGGAGGGCGGACGGAGGGCGGACGGAGGGCGGACGGAGGGCGGACGGAGGGCGGACGGAGGGCGGACGGAGGGCGGACGAAGGGCGGACGGAGGGCGGACGAAGGGCGGACGGAGGGCGGACGGAGGGCGGACGGAGGGCGGACATGACGAAATTAGTATACCCCTATCCTATGGTGGAGGGTATAAAAAAAATCCTTTTTCTACATCGTTATCTTGATAGGTCCATCTTCTAAAGAAGTTCCAGAAGTTCCTTTTACAATTTATAATTTCGTTTGTTTCCTTCATTCCTACTTTCATTCAATTCATACATACATACATTCCGCTGCCTGCCGACCTAGAAACTTTTAATTTGTGAGTAACGGAAATTAGGTTCGTTATTTCATTTCCACACTTCTATGTTCTCATGCGGCTTTACTTAAAAACTTTTTTGTTTTTATACATTTTGCCTTTCATGTCGTCTCCTTTTAGGGGGGGTTCAAATTGGTTGGTGTTGAAAATTCGACTGTAATTTCAATGTAACAAAATTAAGATTGTGTTTCCCCAGTATGAAGTTTGCCAGAGGGAACTCACATAGCCTGTACAAAAGGCTTCTATAGTTGGCTTATTTTCAAAAAGGGAAAGCAAGCAAGGATATTTTTCTAGAGCTTCGGTTAAAGGCGACATGAAATGGTTTTGTGTTGGAGCAACTTTTGATATGGAGAATATTAATTTGAATTCATTACAAACAGCTGAAGGCTGCCGCCAAACAAACTAAACGGGATTGAAGCAACCAGTAGTAGTTGAAATTGTGAATGTGAATGCGTATGATGGCGGTTGATGTGGTGGGTGATGACGATGTTGTCTGCGATGTTGATGATTACGCTGACGCTGATGTGAAATAAAAGTTTGCCATTCCATGTGTCATTTAAAGTTTGAAGGTTTTTTTGCAGAGATTCTTATCAAACACAGCAATGGCTAGGCTAGGCTTATTTCAAAAAAAAAAAAATTTTTGCTGGTTTACTTTGTAGCCTAACCAAAAACTTTCATTTCCCCTTGATTTTGCTTTTTTAAGAAAAACCGCACTGGAGGCTACTAAAATTAATCAGAATCTGTTGGCTTCCGGGTTTCATTGTTTGCCTTTGATGTGTTTTCTCCACGTTTTTTCCGCAACGCCTTACTTAGCTTGGCGTTATTAATTCGCTTAACTTTAGTTTACAAAACTTCCAATCCAATTTCCTGCTCAGCTATACTCTGTTAAACATGGCTGGGAGTTCTGAACGGTAAATGTTTCAAAGTTTAATTGCAATCTCCATTGAGAAGGGTGAACGGAAGCAATAAAGTTAAATGACCCTATAATTGCATTATTAGTTGTGGAAAGAGGAAATTCACAAAACGTTGGTGTTAGTTGGAATAAATTAATAAGGGGAGTTCAAATATCCAGGAAATATGTTTTTCAAATCAGATTCGACAAATTATAATAACAAAAAAAAAACTGAAAGCACTAAAATGGAACTTTTTGGAACAAGTGAAACTAAAACTGAAGTTATTTTGAATGGTGCACTATAAGCGTCTTGGTAAACGTATGATTAAATTTAATAGTGAAACCACTTACGCAAACATGAAAGCGTTCAAAGTTCGGCCGGGCCGAATCTTGGAAACCCACCACCATGGATTCTGCTTAAAATTTATACAAAACAAATGAAGTTGTAGGGCATAATGTAATTATACATAGCAAACTTCTGTTAAAACAGCAAACATGTAGGCTTCTAGGAACCGAACAAGGATGATTGAGAGAGGTCTATAAGGATTCTGCTAAAAATGTCTACGAAATAAATGTAGTTGAAGGGCATAATTTTATTCTATTGCACATACCAAACTTCTGTAAAACCAGAAAAAAATTAAAGCTTCTGGAAACTGAACAAGGACGATCGAGAGACCAGTTCACATGGGAGCTATATTAGGTTATAGACTGATTTGGACCATACTTGGCACCGTATTTGGAAGTCGTACCAGAACACCACATGCAAAATTACAGCCAAATCGGACAAAAATGGCGGCTTGTAAGGACTCAAGAAATCTAATCAGGAGATCGGCTTGTATGGAAGCAATGTCAGTTTGTAGACCGATTTGGACCGTACTTGGCGCAGTTGTTGGAAGTCATAACAGAACACTACATGCGAAATTTCAGCCAAATCGGGCAAAAATTGCGGCTTAAGAAGTCAAATCGGGAGATCGGTTTATATGGCAGCTATATCCAAATCTGAACCGATGTGGCCCATTTCCAATCCCAAATGACCTACATTTATAGTCAGTATCTGTGCGAAATTTCAAGAGCCTGGCTTTACACGTTCGAACGCTATGGTGATTTCGACAAATGGACGGATGGACAGACGGGCATGGCTAGATCGACTCAGAACATCGAGACGATCCCGAACGCATGGGGTCTTGGACGAATGTTTCGAGGTGTTACAAACGGAATGACTAGATTAGTATACCCCCATCCTATGGTGGTGGATATAAAACAAACCTCATATGCGTATTCGTGATATTTATGATAATGAAACTCATACTCGCCAATGTCTATCAAAAAAAAAAAAGATTTATTAATTCTACACAACCATAACAAAAAAAAAAAATAATGAATTTAACATTTCAGCTCATTTGCTGCCCTTACTCGCTGAAATTTGCATTTTTGAACCCTGGGCTAATTGTATCTTTTGCTCATAATTTTACATTGTTGGCATTTTAACAAACAAAGTGCCACATAACACAAAGGCTTCTCATTAATTTGCATTCATTTTAATTTGCGTGTGTATGTGTATAATTACATATTTAATTTAATGTTTTTTTTTTTTTGTTTTTTGCTATACATTGCATTGTGTCGCCATAATAAAGATTGTTAAGTTTTTTTATTCGCTTTAGCTTGTTTGCATTATGATGAACGCATTTAATTAATTTAATATGTTTACAATGGATTGACAATTTGTTAAATTTATATCTGTTCATATGTTGTCACTCACCCAAGATTGAAAGTGTTAATGAGCGGATGTGTGCATGCCATTTTATAGCCTTAATTTACAAAGTACATTAATCACAATTTTCTTGTGGGGGATTTAATTCAGTTAATATACAGAATTATGCATATTCAAAAGGCCAGGTTACATTTGATTGTGAATTAATACAGGAGAATTGAAACTTGTGTAGCTTCAACCAAACCCATTTGAGTGTAAAAAACTAAGCTAACATTTACACAAAAATGAGGGAATATTAGTAGAAGTCTACATTTCCTAGGACAACTTAAGCATGGAATCTATACGAAACCATTGATAGACCTCATGTGACATGAGTATCTATTGTCAGATATCCAAAAGGCCACGAGTGATTTTTCCACAAACAAATATTTATAAATCCCAAAAGAATGCACGCAATAAATTTTTTATCAATAGTCATATGCAAATTCCCAATTTTTGCCCATGAGCATTCCATCGAGGAACAGACATAAGGATTCCCTAAAAATCCGTGTATGAATTCCCTAAAAACCCATTTATGATTTTCCTAGGGTTGCGTTAATCGATTACCCAAAATCCATGTATGAATTAACTAAGAATCTATCGATGGATTCTCTAGGAACTCATTTATCGGTTTCCTATGTATTTGTACTCGGACACCTTAACGATTCATGGGTGGATTCTCTATAAATGCTAGTATGAATTCCCTGAAAACCCATTATTGGTTTTCCTAAAGTATAAAGATTCTAATAAATCCATTTATAGACTCCGAAAAATCGATTTATAAATTCGCAAAAATCTGTTAATAGATTCCCTAAGAAACCCTGCATGGATTGCCTATGAATCCGTGTATGGATTCATATAAGAATACATAAATGGATTCCCTAAGGCTTTATATCGATATATTTCATATTTGGCCTAGCTGCGTAATCAGCCCTATGGATCTACTACGGATCAAAAGAGATATAGAACTCTTTCTCTGAATTAATTATGAGATAATAGAAAATTCCTGTTATAATATGGAGTAAGCGTTCTCCATCAATGAGCTGCGCGAATTTGGAATCATCTTTGCATAATTAGTGACCGGTATTGAGGTATCATTATGTGTCCTTGTCGAATTTCCAAAAGCAAACTTCGATGCCAAATATGGTGGAGAGCCTGACCTGAGGACTTTATATTATGAAAGAAGCACAGTGGGCCCTCGGTTCACGAACACAATTCGTTCCAGAAGCTTGGTCGTTATGCGAAACGTTCGTTAAGCAAAACCACATATTTCCATATATATCAGTGCAAAATTAAATAATGCGTTCAAAGGTGGAAAAAGTACGCACTAACATATTTCAGTATCAATATTTATTGAAAGTAATATCTTGTATATAAAAATCAATTTGTGTTTGTGTGTAGGTTTGTTTGTTTGTTTGTTTGTTTGTGTGTGTGTTTGTTTGTTTGTTTGTTCGTTTGTTTGTTTGTATGTATGTGTGTTCCTTATAGACTCAGAAACTGAACCGATTTTCTTGATATTTTCACAGATGGTGCATAATGATCCCGTGGTGAAAATAGGGTACTACATTTTTTGATATCTGAAGGGGGGGCGGACCCTCCCCCTTACCCTAATTTTGAGAAACGCCAGATCTCTGAGATGGGTGGTGCGATTTAAGTGAAATTTTGTGTGCTCTCATATAGTACTCTAAAAATAAAAATTTTGTTTGCAAATTTCAAATGGGGTACCTAGGGGGCCGCCCCACCCTAAAACTTACCAAACATATTATATATTTAGACCCATCACGACAATATGGGGCTCAAATGAAAGGTATCTTGGATAAGAAAACATATCTGATAACCAACTGTCAAACTAAGTGATAGGGGGACCACCCCAACCCCCAAAACACCCCTAAATCGGACATATTTACCGACCATGGCAATATGGGACTCAAATGAAAGGTATTTGCGAGTAGAATACGAATCTGATATCCAAATGTGGGACCACGTTTCTGGGGGTCCACCCCTTCCCCAAAACACCCCCCAAACAGGACTTATTTACTGACCATGTGAATATGGGGATTTAATAAAAGGTATTTGAATGTAGAATACGAATCTGATATATATTTAGGGCCAATACCCCAAAGCGGACCTATTGGATGACTTTTGCAAGTTTTTTGCAAGGAGTTAAAATGAGATTAGAAATCGAATTTGATTACCTATTTTGGGGCCATGTGTTTGGGGAACGCCTCATCCTGTAAACTCCTCTTAAGCACAATGCTGATATTTTTTCACGGCCAAGTATCTGTTGGACCACCTCTCCCCGAAAACACCACTAAATCAGATAGCATGAGAATATGGGGCTGAAATGAAGTATTTCAAGAATGGAGTACACCTTACATCTAAACTTAAATTCGTAGACCAATAAAGATCATATAGGATTCGGATAAAGGCACTTAAAATAAATATATATATATTCCATGGAAACTTTTGTTCCATATAAAGTAAAAGGCGCAGCGGAGCGGGCCCGGGCCAGCTTGTATCCTATAAGTACAATGGAGATATATCCAATTTCGACCTTTTCGCATGTTTTCAGATGGGTTATTAAACAATCCGTAACAAATTTCGAGAAAATATGTTCAAACTGTAATAACAGCGGTTGACAAATTACAGCATTATTGAAAATTACCCAAAATCTGACGAACATATTGATGGGAGCTATATCTAATTCTGAACCGATTTCGAACAAACTGCTCAGATAATGTGGAAGGTGCTGAGGAAAGCGTTGTGCAAAATTTTGGCAATATTGGTCAATAAATGCGTTTGCAGTGATCCTAGAAGTGAAAATCGGGCGATATGAGCACTTATGTGCAATATTGCTCAAAATCGGACCAACATATAAATCTGAACCGATTTCGAGCAAACTTCTCAGATACTGTGGAAGTCGTCGAGGAAAGAGTTTCTCAAAACGTTGGCAAGATGTGCCAATAAATGCGTCTGCTGTGACTCTAGAAATTAAAATCGGGCGATATATATATGAGAGCTATATCTAAATATCAACCAAGTAATGTCAAGAGTCAAGCGAAAATCCTTCCTGCCCGATTTCGAAAGAAACGGTTACCAAATAACCATTTTATTGCATTATTACTGCAAATCGGACGAATATATATATGGGAGCTACAACTAAATCTGAACCGATTTCGATCAAATTTTACGAACAATGACAAGTTGCCAAGAAAAGCGTTTTACGAAGTTTTGGGAAGATTGGTCAATAAATGTGCTTGCAGTGGCTCTGGGAGTGAAAATCGGGCAATATATATGCATGAGAGCTATATCTAACTCTGAACCGATTTCTATGAAATTCATTAGTAATGTTCAGAATCATAAGAAAATTCTTTCTGCCAAATTTGAGGGAATCGGTTATCAAATAACCATTTAATTGCATTATTGCTTCTAATCGGACGAACATGTATATGGGAGCTACATCCAAATCTGAACAGATTTTTTCCAATTTCAAAAGGCTTCGTCTCATGCCTGCACCAAATTTGAAGTGATTCTTAGTCGATCGGTATACTTATGAATGGGTCTATCTCTCTTCGTTCTTGGTGTTACAAATGCACTAAGTTATAATACCCTGTACCACAGTAGTGGTGTAGGGTATAAGAACTACCATGGTGTAGGTAAACTATCCCTACTAGTACTTTCACCCCATTTTTCTAAGAAAATCCCTACTGCAATGCAATCATATGTTAGCCTCTATACTACCTTAGAACTAAGCGACGCCGCCACCACGACCCATTACCCTGTTCATTCTGTATAGATTTTATTCAGTTATAGGCACATGCGGATTCCCTAAGAGCCTACATATATTTGAGTTCCGTAAGAATCCATTTAAGATTCCCATTAAGGGATTCCCCAAAAATCCATTTATAGATTCCCAAAGAATTTCCTTAGATACCATTTATGGATTCCCTAAGAATCTTTCGAGACGAGCTAAATGATCGAAGATTTTTACAAAGAAAAGGTAAAGCCAGAGACCAAAACATACTAACCACTATGGGTGGTTAGTGTTGGAAGATTTTTCAACCATTTTATGTGTGGAGGCTTCAACGACCAGCCGTACTTATATCGAATACTAGCCGAACCGGGCCCGCTCCGCTGCGCCTTCTTTAACTCTCTAATATCTTTTTAGGGTGTGGACACTTCGCCCTGAATGTGAATATCGAATTCGTGCCATTGCAGCCAATGACGCTGAACGCGTTCGAATCCTGGCGAGAACATCGGACAAAGCGGTGGTTATCCCCTTTTAATGTTGGCGATATTTGCGAGGTACAATGGCATGCATGGTCATTTAAAAAATTTTTGGACTCGGTTGTAAAAAAGGTCCCTTATCATTGAGTTTAAACTTGAATCACAAACCATTATTGATGTGTGAGAATTTGCCCCTTCTGAGTTCCTGATGGTAATGTTCTTCATTAGGGTAATGTTCTCATTAAGAGAGGGATGGCACCTCAGACATTCGTGCTGCACTTCCAAATCCCTTTAATTTGAGACCCATATTGCCATGGCCGGTAAATATGTACCGTTTGGAGGGTGTTTTGGGGATGGGGCGGCCAACGGCGCTTTGCACTGAAATTAGATATCAAATTCGCTCTTCATTCCCAACGGAAATGAAATTCAGTTTAGGGGGTGCTTTAAGGCGTACCCCAAAACACTTGACTCCAAAATTGGATATCAAACTCGTTTTCTACACTCAAATATCTTTCATTTGATTCCCATATTGTCATAATGGGTCAAATAACCCATTTGACGTATCTTTAGGAAAGCGCCACCTAGACTTGAACGCAAATTTTATTGTCATGTTCGTCATCTACTCCCTAATACCTATCATTTGAGTCAAAAATAGACATGGTCGGCTAATATGCCCATTTGGGAGTATTCGGGCGTGGCCGACCTCCCATTACATGGACCTAATGTTTTATGCCATATTTGTAAAATACTGCCTAATACTTTCATTACAGTCCCATATTGGCACGAACTTCGAATATATCTGTTTAGATGAGTTTTTTTGGGTTTGGGGGGGGGACCCGATGGGTACTTGGACCCAAATTTTAGTGCCATATTCCTTTTCGTCTCCAATACCCCGCTTTCGGATATGGGTGGCGTTTTCGGGGTAAGGAGGAGGGTCCGCCTCCACCCGATATCTAAAAATTATATAGCCTATGTTTTCTTCCAGACAAACGTACACAATCTATAAAAATTTTAAGAAAGTTTCTATATTAGATCTACCTCATTCTCTTGGATTTGGCGACCCTGAAATACTTGGTCCTGAAACAGATACAGATTTGAGCCCCTTTTTGCCATAATCCACAAATATGTCCAGTTTTGAGGGGTACGCATCTTGGGACGGCCTCCCACGTACTTTCAAACAAACAACAAATTTCGCCCATGAACATTCCACTAAGAAAAAGAGGCAATCTTCTCACATATCAATGAGTGCAGCGGGTTCGAGTTTTAAGCGCAATGATAAGGGGCCACCTTTTTATAGTCCAGTCCGAACGGAGTGCCGCAGTGCGACATCTCTTTGGAGAGAAGTTTTACATGGCATAGTATCTCACAAATATTGCCAGCATTAGCCCGTACTTAGCCTTGAAAAAATACCACCATCGTGCTCTACTCTCAAAATTCTTTAATTTGAGCCCCAATTACCATTGGTTTAGGGGGAGTTTATGGGTTGGCACGACCCCCAAACATTTGGCCTCGAACTTGGATATTAAATTCGTTTTCTACTATCAAATACCTATTATTTATCGCCATAATACACAATCATGACCGGTTTGAAGGGAGATTAGAGGCAGGCTCTGAAGTAATATAAGCATCGTGCTAGAGCACGATTTTGTTTGTGCCTCATAATGTCAAGCATTTTGAAGGAGGCTATCAAGATATTCATGGCTAGGGGGTCTCGTTCAGATTCACACTAATTAATTTTTTTGTATTGGTTATCTGCATTTAAAATCATATTTCAAAGCGACCACTTGGGATACTACATTCTTAAAGATCCGCAGGTCCTCCTGTGTCCATCCCAATGTGAGGGTAAAATGTGTCCTATTCTATACTGATCGGTCTTCATATATTATTTCATATTATTCATATATTATTCTTAATTCCTTTTTTTGGGTTGGATAGCCCTCTGACATGTCCTTTGGGAGGGGGATTGCCCTCTGAGATGTCCTTTCATTTGATTACAAAATATTCTCGGTCATCCTACATGACAGTTTGGCGTTGCATTTATTGGGAGGAGAGGGAAAGTGTCCTCTTGGGCTTTTTTGGGGGTGGGGGACCTCCTCGACTCTAAATGTGACATTTGTATACTAAATTCGTACTCTACTGTTAATTACTTTTCATTTGATACCCATATTGGCCTAATCAGTGCACATGTCCGTTCGGGTGGGTTTTGAGATGGGGCGTACACCAGATAATTTGACCCCAGATTTTTTTACCAATTTCGTGTTTTTAGGGTACCATAAGGTGCTGAAATCGGTGCACGCATCTCCGAGATCTGGCGTTTTTGAAAATTGGGGTACGGGAGAGGGTCCGCCCCCTTCGGATATCAAAAAATTTAGTACCCTATTTTCACCGGCAGCCTTAACTCTACCATCTGTGAAAATTTCATGCAAATCGGTTAAGCCGTTTTTGAGTCTATACGGAACAGACAAACAAAGCGCAACAATTTCAAAAGCTTCCTTGGAATATTTATTTTCGACAATTAAAATTTTTTTAGTGAAATACCATGCTACGAAAATAGTATATAGCTTGACTAACAGTTTAAGAATATAAGTGCCTTTATCTGAATCCCATATGATCTCTAGTGGTCTACGAATTTAAGTTTGGATATAAGGTGTACTCCCAGATACTTGGCCCTGAAAAAATATCAGCATCGTGCTCTTCTCTCAAATACCATTTATTTAAACCCCATATTGCCATTGGCTTAAGAGGAGTTTGCAGGATGAGGCTTCCCCCAAACACATGGCCCCAAAATAGATTATCATTTGGATATCAAATTCGTATTCTACTCCCAAATA
Source organism: Stomoxys calcitrans (assembly GCF_963082655.1). Taxonomy (NCBI): domain Eukaryota; kingdom Metazoa; phylum Arthropoda; class Insecta; order Diptera; family Muscidae; genus Stomoxys; species Stomoxys calcitrans. Next base: position 55,733,670 of record NC_081552.1, on the reverse strand, counting down.
CCTTTATTTGAGCCCTATTCTGCAATGGTCACTAAAAAAAATTTGGTGTGTGTGGCGTATTTTGGAAAAGGGGTAGACCCCCAGAAAATTGGTTCCGAAAACGGGTATCAATCTTTACTCTACCCCCCAATACTTTTTATTTAGACCCACATTGTAATGGTCGGTAAATATGCCCGATTTAGGGGTGTTTTGGGGATTGGGGTGGTCGCCCAAACACTAAGCCCGGAAAATATATCATATATCATTTATTTGAACCCCATATTGCCATTGGCCTCAAAATTGGATATCAAATTAGTTTTCTAATCTCATTTAAACTCCTTATGGTTCCACTCTCTCTATGACCCAAATTGTCTTGGTGAGCAAATACGTCCTATTTGGGGGTTGTTATGGTGGTGGGACCTCCCCTAGACAGTTGGTCCCTAATGTTGATACCAGATACGAAGTCTACTCCCAAACACCTTTAATTTGAGCCCCATATTTCCATAGTCGGCAAACATGACCGGCTCGGGTGTGTTTTGGGGGATGGGCGGCCATTCAGTGAGTTGGCCTTGAAAATATATATCGGATTCGTGTTCCACTTTAAAAACCCTCTTATTTGAGCCTCATATTGCAAAAGTCAGCAAATACTTCCTATTTGGGTGGTGTTGTGGGGATGGTGTGGCCCCATAGACACTTTTCCCAAATATTGATATCAGATTCGTGCTTTACTCCCAAAGACCTTTCATTTGAGCCCCATATGGCTATGGTCGTAAATTTGTCCCCTTTGGAGGAGGTTTTTGGGGAGGGGCAGCCCCCCAAACACTTGGTACCATTTTTGGATATCAGATTCTAATTCTACACTCAAATACCCTTTGTTTAAAACCCATATTCCAATGGTCAGTAAATAAGTCCTTTTTGGGGGGTGTTTTGGGAAAGGGGTGGACCCCCGGAAACGTGGTCCCACATTTAGATATCAGATTCGTATTCTACTCGCAAATACCTTTCATTTGAGTCCCATATTGCCATGATCGGTATATGTCCGATTTAGGGGTGTTTTGGGGGGTTGGGTGGTGTTGTGGGGGTGGGCTGGCCCCATAGACACTTTTCCAGAATATTGACATCACATTCGTGCTTTACTCCCAAATACCTTTCATTTGATACCCATGTCGCTATGGTCGTAAATGTGTCCCCTTTGGGGGAGGTTTTTGGGGAGAGGCGGCCCCCAAACACTTGGTCTCATATTTAGATATCAGATTCGATTTGTACACTAAAAACCCTTTAATTTGAGTCCCATATTCCCATGGTCAGTAAATAAGTTCTGTTTGGGGAGGGTGGACCCCCAGAAACGTGGTCCCACATTTGGATATTAGATTCAAGATTCTACTCGCAAATACCTTTCATTTGAGTCCCATATTGCCATGGTCGGTAAATATGTCCGATTTGGGGGTGTTTTAGGGGTTTAGGTGGTCCCCCTAGCACTTGGTTCGACAAATGGATATCAGATACGTTTTCGTATCCTAAATACTTTTCCTTTGAATCCCATATTGTCGTGATTGGTCTAAATATATGTTTGGTAGGTTTTAGGGTGGGGCATTCCCCCTAGGTACCCCATCCGAAATTTGGATACAAAATTTTTGTTTTTAGGGTACTATTTGAGAGCACACAAAATTTCGCTTATATCGCACCACCTATATCCGAGATCTGGTGTTTCTGAAAATTTGGGTAAGGGGGAGGGTCCCCCCCCCCTTCAGATATCAAAAAATTTAGTACCCTATTTTCACCACGGAATCATTATGCACCACCTGTGCATAATGGTTCAGCCGTTTCTGAGTCTACAAGGAACACACAAACATACAAACAAACACAAATTGATTTGTATATATAAGATTAAAAAAAATCTGCCAACTTTCGCTTCGGTCATATTTAAAAATAAATAAACATTTGATATGAATGCCAAATAAGGTGCAAAAGTTAATTGGAAACTATTTTATACACACACCACTCACCAAATAATTATTAAAATATTCCATTTTTAATTAAAGCAAATCCACATAAGATACATATATCAAAACAAACAAACAAAAACCTTATGAAGCCACACAAAATTTTATATGTTTGGTGAACTATTCTAGGCTTTCGCCACCACAGCTAAAACTAAAAACAAAAACACAAAAATTTCGAAAGCCAGAGGAAAACCCGTAAAAACTTTAAAACCATATTTTAAATGTCTGTGGCCATTGTCAAGCCATATATATAAGCATGTATAAGTTGGCACAGAAGCCATGTGGTATTGCAACGAACACACCAATACACACATGCATACAGAAATTCTCCCCTGTGGAAGAAAACAAAAAAGTGAGCATCGAATAAGTCTCCATTCATTCGTTCAACCAGCCGAATAGGTTGTTGCCACACACTTAACACATGAATGGGCATTATAAATGAAAAATGGCGCCAATCTCCCAAATCTCACTAGGAGTGCACGCCAGGCAAACAGGCAATTTTTACGTTGAAAATGATTCGCTTACACTTAAGCCGCAGAGAAGAAGTAAGAAGACTTCTCTTCTATAAAAAAAAAAAAAAAAAACAAACAAAAAAAAAACGCGCCGCCTAGTCTGAGAACTTTGAAAAGAGCTTTCGTAAATAGACTGTGGTTTAGTGCTGATTGAAAATATTGCTGCAACTTAAATAAAAAAAAAAACAGAAAGTTTTTATTCAAAGCACAGCTATATGCAATGAATTTGGAATTGTAGCCCTATTGGTACTTTTTGTGGTTTAGTTTCCAGCTTAGAGATAAATTTGACCATTATTTGGCTGAATTGAAAAATTGTTTTTATGGCACTTTTTGGGGGGAATTTTACAACCATTGATCACATGAATTGATGCAACAATTTAAACCCCAGCTTAAAGTAGCTATGGCTAAAAAAACCAGAAAGTTCATAAATGTTAAGCTTTTAAGAGCACTCTAGTTGCATACTGTATTTTTGGGTGGGCTTAAATTTTAGTTTATTCTTCAGTTTGTTGAAGCAAAAGCGAAAAAAATAAACAATCCCATGTGAAACAAATAAAGCATTAGAGCAGTTTAATTATGTGCAAGTAAAAGTATTAAAATCTAATGATTTATGCAATTGTAAAACCCTTTCTTAGCACCAATGAATAGGGGATTAATTGGGGCAATGAATCATTTTTGTCTCAAAAATTTACGAAAAAAACTGGAAAAAGCTGAAAAAATATGAAAATGGTATTAAATTTTGTTTTTATACCAACCACCGAAGGATGGGGGTATATTCATTTTGTCATTCCGTTTGCAACACATTGAAATATCCATTTCCCACCCCATAAAGTATATATATTCTTGATCAGCATAAAAATCTAAGACGATCTAGACATGTCCGTCCGTCTGTCCGTCTGTCTGTTGAAATCTCGCTACAGTCTTCAAAAATAGAGATATTGAGCTATCTTGATCCTGAGCCCCATGTAGACCGATCCGCCGATTTAGGGTCTTAGGCCAATAAAAGCCACATTTATTATGCGATTTAGCTGAAATTTTGGACAGTGAGTTGAGTTAGGCCCTTCAACATCCTTCGTCAATTTGGCCCAGATTGGTCCAGATTTGGATACACAATAGCTGCCATATAGACCGATCCTCCGATCAAGGGTCTTAGGCCCATAAAAGCCACATTTATTATCCGATTGTGCTGAAATTTGGAACAGTAAGTTGCGATATCCTTCGTCAATTTGGTTCACATTGGTCCAGATTTGGATATAGCTGCATTATAGACCGATCCTCCGATTTAGGGCTTAGGACCATAAAAGCCACATTTATTATCCAATTTTGCTGAAATTTGGGACAGTGAGTTGCGATATCATTCGTCAATTTGGCTCAGATTGGTTCAGATTTGGATATAGCTGCCATATAGACCGATCCTCCGATTTAGGGTCTTAATATTAAAATATAGCTGCCATATGGGCCGATCAGCCGTTATCGTGTCTGAAGCCCTTTTAAGCCATAATTATTACCCGATTATGCTAAAAATTTTAAATAGTGAGTTGATTAAGGCTTTCCAACATGCGAATCAAATGTGGTTCAGATCGGTCTTTATTCTGATATAGCTGTCATATAGACCGATCTGCAGATTAAGGGTCTTTAGCCCATAAAAACTGCATTTATTGGCCGATTTTGCTGGACCAGCATGTGGTTCAGATCCGACTATATTTAGATTAAGCAGCCGTATACAGCGATCTTCCAATTTTTGGTCTTAATCCCATAAAAAGCGGATTTGTTGCCCGATTTCGCTGAAACTGTGCCTTTGGCTCTCGTGACTTGAACCAAATATGATGAAGACCAGCCCCCATTTGCATATTATGGACTATGGATATGATAGTGGAGTCGATATAAAAGCAGATTATGGATATATAACCATAATCTGCTTTTATATGCAGTGGGTATCCCAAGATCGACACGGCCGGAACTTGGGATACAACCATCGAACCATACTTTGCACAGTTGTTGGATATCATAACAAAACTCGTCGTGCAAAATTTCATTCCAATCGGATAAGAATTGCGCAGTCTAGAGGCTCAAGAAGTCAAGACCCAAGATCGGTTTATATGGCAGCTATATCAGGTTATGAACCGATTTAAACCATATTTGGCACAGTTGTTGGATATAATAACAAAACACGTCGTGCAAAATTTCATTCCAATCGGATAAGAATTGCGCACTCTAGAGAATCAAGAAGTCAAGACCCAAGATCGGTTTATATGGCAGCTATATCAGGTTATGAACCGATTTGAACCATGCTTAGCACAGTTGTTGGATTTCATAACAAAACACGTCGTGCAAAATTTCATCCCAATCGGATAAGAATTGCGCACTCTAGAGGTTTAAGAAATCAAGACCCAAGATCGGTTTATATGGCAGCTATATCAAAACATGGACCGATATGGCCCATTTACAATACCAACCGACCTACACTAATAAGAAGTATTTGTGCAAAATTTCAAGCGGCTAGCTTTACTCCTTCGGAAGTTAGCGTGCTTTCGACAGACAGACGGACGGACGGACGGACGGACGGACAGACGGACGGACGGACGGACGGACGGACAGACGGACAGACGGACGGACATGGCTAAATCGACATAAAATTTCACGACGATCAAGAATATATATACTTTATGAGGTCTAAGACGAATATTTCGAGTAGTTACAATCAGAATGACGAAATTAGTATACCCCCCATCTTATGGTGGAGGGTATAATAAACAATCCCATGTGAAACAAATAAAGCATTAGAGCAGTTTAATTATGTGCAAGTAAAAGTACTAAAATCTAATGATTTATACAATTGTAAAACCCTTTCTTAGCACCATTCAATAGGGGATTAATTGGGGCAATGAATCATTTTTGTCTCAAAAATTTACGAAAAAAACTGGAAAAAGCTGGAAAAATATGAAAATGGTATTAAATTTTGTTTTTATACCAACCACCGAAGGATGGGGGTATATTCATTTTGTCATTCCGTTTGCAACACATCGAAATATCCATTTCCGACCCTATAAAGTATATATATTCTTCATAATTAGATATTAATAGAGCAAGTTGTTGATATATTTTCCGGGCTTGGTGTTTGGGAGACCACCCCAATCCCCAAAACACCCCTAAATCGGCCATATTTACCGACCATGTCAATATGGAGCTTAAATGAAAGGCATTGGGGGGTAGAGCAAGAATTGATACCCATTTTCGGGACCAATTTTCTGGGGGTATCCCCTTTCCAGAATACCCCACTAAAAGCAATTTTTTAGTGACCATCGCAATATGAGGCTAAAATAAAGATATTTGGGAGTAGAATACGAATTTAATATCCAAATGTAGGACCATGTATTTAGGGCATCACTTCTTTCCCAAAACACCCCCAAAGGGAAAAAATTTTTCGACCATGCCAATTTGTGGCCAATTTGTGGTGAAAGGTATTTGAAATTAGAAAACGAATTTGATAACCTATTTTGGGGCCATGTGTTTAGGGGACGCCTCATCCTGTAAACTCCTCTTAAGCCAATGGTTATATGGGGTTTAAATAAATGGTATTTGAGAAAAGATCACGATGCTGATATTTTTCAGGGTCAAGTACCTGGGGGACCACCTCTCCCCCGGAAACACCACTAAATCAGAAATCCTGAGAATATCGGGCTGAAATGAAGTATTTTATGAATGGAGTACACCTTACATCCAAACTTAAATTAGTAGACCAATAAATATGATATGGGATTCAGATAAAGGCCATTATGATAAGCATGGTATTTCACTAAAAGATCTTCGAAAATAAATATTCCAAGGAAACTTTTGTTCCATATTAAGTAAAAGAAGGCGCAGCGGAGCCGGCCGGGTCAGCTAGTCGTATTTAAATAACCTAGTTATAAGCATTAAAGTTGCAAATTATGTTTGAAACCCCCTTCTTTTTACTAGATAAGGTTTTTCTATCCCAATTTTCACCTTAAAATATTATTCATTCTTGACTTGACTTGACTTTTTGAGCCTCTGTAGCCTCTAGAAGGCGCTATTATTAATTATCCACATTAGCTGAAATTTAGTACTACGGCTGTCAAATATCACCTGAATCGGTCTATAGCCTTATACAGCTCTCATATTAATCGATCTCCCTATTTTACTTCTTGAGCCCCTAAAAGGCTCAATTCTTATTCGATTTGGCTGAAATGCTTCTATTGTGGTCTCCAACATTCAATTCAATCAATATAGCAATTCTTTTCTTTTATTTTTTGTTTGCCTAAAAAGAGATACCTGGAGAGAACGCGACAAATGTGATCCATGGTGGAGGGTATATAAGATTAGGCCCGGCTGAACTTAGCACGCTTTTACTTGTTACTTGTACGTGTTCGTCTTTTTTAGTCATGGGAGAGGCACATCTCGGAATGCCTGGTCCGTGCCGGGATTGAAAAGAACTCCGGACCCTGGTTCTATTCGGTTTGCCAGAACCGCCTTCATCATCGGTCGGTGTCGGTGAGGTGTAACCGGTACATGGAGTGGGTACATTTCCGTTCTTGCTCTGGCCTCACTTCACTATGAGAGTATAGTCATACTGGCTACATCGCAAGGTGCTGTGCGAACATAGCCAGCAGTGGGTCACAAGCGTCGTCGTTGTCGCCTTCTGCGTACTCGTCGTCGGACTATGTGACCCCCCCGACCTCTCCCGTACGGCAATTTACGCAACGGCAGCATCCTAGCCCTAATATTGCCAGACCAGTACCGGGAAGTGTATCGTTCTTGCAGTTAAACTGCAACGGACTTCGTGGCAAGATCGATGAGATCGTGGACTTTCTTAATCGGAAAAGCTTAT